>NC_087164.1:6392422-6404922 GCF_035594125.1 Scylla paramamosain | reverse complement strand
CTTCAATGTTTACTACCACCTTTGGCTTTCCTCTCCCTTCACTGACCATCCTGATGAACTAGCCTTCAACTTTGCTATCCTTCACGACCTAGAGCAATTGATACAACATCCTACTCGTATTCCTGACAATCTTAGAGTTATGCCCAACATTCTTGACTTTTTCCTAACCTCTAACCCTTCTGCTTATGCTGTTACCCTCTCACCTCCATTGGGTTTCTCCGATCACAATCTCATATCTGCATCTTGTCCTACTGCTTCAATCCCTCCTTAGGGATCCCCATAAGCGGAGGTGCCTCTGGCGTTTTGCCTCTGTTTGTTGTGGGGACCTGAGGATATATTTTGCTGATTTCCCTTGGAATGACTACTGCTTCCGTGTCAGAGACCCGTCTCTGTGTGCCGAGCGCCTAACAGAGGTGATAAATGTCTTACATGGAGTCGTACATTCCTCACTCTTTTTTCTCGAACTAAACCTTCCAAAACTTGGTTTAACATAGCCTATCCTCGTGCTATACACGACAGAGAGTTGGCCCACAATATGTACTTGAGCCTTGCATCATCAGAATCTCATGCTCTTTATATTTCTGCCCGGAACCATGCCAAGTCTATTCTCCAACTAGCCAAAAACTCCTTCATCAAGAGAAAGAGTCAAAATCTTTGAAGATCTAACTCCCCTCCTGACTTCTGGCACCTAACCAAAAACATCTCTAATAACTTTGCTTCTTCTTCTTTCCCCCTATATTTCAACCAGATGGCACCACTGCTATCACATGTGTCTCTAAAACCTGAACTCTTCGCTCAAACCTTTGCTAAAATCTCTACCTCGGGCGATTCAGGGCACGTTCCTCTCTCTCCTCCATCCTCTGACTACTTCATGGTGCCTATTATATTTCTTCGCAATGATGTTTTCCATGCCCTTGCTGAATTAAACCCTAGGAAAGCTTATGGACCTGATGGGGTCCCTCCTATTGTTCTCTGAAACTGCGCCTCCGTGCTTGCACCTTGGATAGTCATACTCTTTCAACTCTCTCTTTCAACATCTACCTTTCCATCTTGCTAGAAGTTTGTCTACACTCCGCCTGTTGCTAAAAAGGATGACCGTTCCAATCCCTCAAACTACCGTCCTATTGCTTTAATTTCCTGCTTATCTAAATTTTTTTTTATTTATCCTCAACAGGAATATTCATAAAAATCTATCACTTCACAACCTTCTATCTGATTGCCAGTATGGGTTCTGTCAAGGCCGCTCCAATGGTGATCTCTCTGGCTTTCCTTAATGAATGTTGGTCATCTTCTTTTAGATTTTTTGGTGAATCTAAGGCTGTTGCCTTAGATATATCAAAACCTTTTGATAGAGTCTGCCACAAAGCTTTGATTTCCAAACTCCCCTCCTACAGCTTCTATCCTTCTCTCTGTAACTTCATTTCAAGTTTCCTTTCTGACCATTCTGTTGCTGCTGTGGTAGACGGTCACTGTTCTTCTAAATCTATTAACAGTGGTGTTCCTCAGGGATCTGTCCTTTCATCCACTCTCTTCCTATTATTCATCAATGATCTTCTTAACTAAACTTTTTGTCCTGTCCACTCCTTTGCTGATGATACCACCCTGCACTTTTTCACGTCTTTTCATAGACATCCAACCCTTCAGGAAGTAAACAGTTCACGCAGGGAAGCCACAGAACGCCTGACTTCTTATCAACTTGATAAGCAAACTTGATATTGTTCAATGACTCAAAAACTCAATTCCTCCATCCATCAGCTCGACACAACCTTCCAGACGACTATTCCCTCTTCTTCAATGACACTCAACTGTCCCCTCTCTTGTACGTTGAAAGTCCTCGATCTGTCCTTTTCTTATAATCTAAACTGGAAACTTTACATATCTCTAGCTAAAACAGCTCCTATGAATTTAGGTGTTCTGAGACGTCTCCACCAGTTTTTCTCACAAACCCAGCTGCTAACTCTGTACAAGGGTCTTATCCATCCATATATGGAGTATGCTTCACATGTCTGGAGGGTTCCACTTATACCGCTCTTTTAAACAGGATGGAATCAAAAATCTTTTCTCTCATGAACTCCTTTTCTTTAAATGACTGTCTTCAGCCTCTTTCTTATCGCCACAGTGTTTCATCTCTAGCAATGTTACATCTCTTGTTATCTTCTACCGCTATTTTCATGCTAACTGCTTTTTTGATCTTGCTAATTACATGCCTCCCCTCCTCCCGCTGCCTCGCTGCACAAGACTTTCTTCTTTCTCGCACCCCTATTCTGTCCACCCCTCTAATAAAAGAGTTAACCAGTATTCTCAGCCATTTATCCCTCTTTCTGGTAACCTCTGGAACTCCTCGTCTGCTTCTGTATTTCCACCTTCCTATGACTTGAATTCCATCAAGAGGGAGGTTTCAAGACACTTATCCTTCAATTTTTGACTACCGCCTTGGACCCTATTCGGGGACTGGCATCTCAGTGGGTTTTTTTTTTTTTTATATATAGATTTTTGTTGCCCTTGGCCGGTGTCCCTCCTACATAAAAAAAAAAAAAAGAACTTTGAGCACAAGGAAACAGCATGCATTTTATTGCTGTCAAGAGTCAAACATAGTGCCGTCATGACAGATATGGAGAAGGACTAACTATTGATAACCGATATATACGCTTGCAGCAGTATCCTCTCAGAAACATATTTGAAGATATACTAAATTTAACATTGCAGTGAATTAGCCATGAAACTGATTCTCACCTATATTAGACATGATTTATGAGCAGCTCTCAATCCAAATAAAATGTTAAATCTGAAGGGCGATTCTGCACGAAAACGTGCGTAAATATGAACTAATGTAA
Organism: Scylla paramamosain; assembly: GCF_035594125.1. Taxonomy (NCBI): domain Eukaryota; kingdom Metazoa; phylum Arthropoda; class Malacostraca; order Decapoda; family Portunidae; genus Scylla; species Scylla paramamosain. The sequence continues at coordinate 6,402,088 of NC_087164.1, read as the reverse complement.
GATGTAATACAAATGGAAGTTCATTGTGCTTTTCAATGTACTGGTGGAGACAAAGGTGGTGAGGCACCTGCATTTAGGCCCCTCAGTACCTAGTACCATCACATATCATAAAGTTGTTTCATATAAACACCATATTCATAATGAATTATATCATCGGTGGAGTGTTGAAGCGAATTACTGTCATGCATCTTTCCGAAAACGAGTCATTGTAAGCGAGGTGCACAGCACCTTTATAGCATTTAAAGCTAACGACACACAACAAACAAACAATAATGTTATGAGATTATTTGTCTAAGACTTGACGATCTGGTCTTGACACACTTGACGTGCTTTTAGGGAAGCATCACCCTTCACACAGTGTACCTCGCTTTCCTAGCAGAAATAGACCTTGCGATCGGCTGAATTGTACACTCTCCCTTTTTTTTTTTTTTTTCTTTTAACTATTAGTGGAGGTGACCGCTAACATACACCTTTAGGATATCTACTATTTTCTATCTGAAAAAAAATCACTGTTTGACCAAGAAAATTAAAACCATAAGTGTATTGCAGGTATTCTCCATACATAGGTTTTCTAAGTATACCTTGGGGCAAGAAATAATTAGAAAAAAAAAAAAAACTGTATGAGTGACAGATGTTGGAAAGCTATTGTCAAAAGCAACTTCAATAACACTGATGACATCCACTGCTGGCAATGGAATGGCGTTCCTTAGGCAGAGTTGAAGAAAACGAAATGGATCGGTAAGCCAATGCAAGACAGGTTGAGACAAAATTGTGGGCGTGCTGAGATGGTAGATGTCAGACACCCAGAAGAAAGCTTAATTCAGCATGACATAATAACAAGTTTTCCATGCCCTCGCTGCCCTAAGCCCTCGGAAGGCTTATGGACCTGATGGGGTTCTTCCTATTGTTCTCCGAAACTGTGCCTCCGTGCTTGCACCTTGCCAAGTCAAACTCTTTCAGCTCTGTCTGTCAACATCTACCTTTCCTTCTTGTTGGAAGTTTGTCTATATTCAGCCTGTTCCTAAAAAGGGTGACTGTTCTAATCCCTCAAACTACCATCCTATTCCTTTAATTTCCTGTCTATCTAAAGTTTTTCAATTTATCCTGAACAGGAAGATTCTTAAACATCTATCACTTCACAACCTTCTACCTGATCGCCAGTATGGGTTCCGTCAAGGCTGCTCTACTGGTGATCTTCTGGCTTTCCTTACTGAGTCTTGGTCATCCTCTTTTAGAGATTTTGGTGAAACTTTTGCTGTAGCCTTGGACATATCAAAAGCTTTTGATAGAGTCTGGCACAAAGCTTTGATTTTCAAACTACCCTCCTACGGCTTCTATCCTTCTCTCTGTAACTTCATCTCAAGCGTTCTTTCTGACCGTTCTATTGCTGCTGTGGTAGATGGTCACTTTTCTTCTCCTAAATCTATTAACAGTGGTGTTCCTCAGGGTTCTGTCCTGTCACCCGCTCTCTTCTTATTATTCATTAATGATCTTCTCAGCCAAATTTCTTGGCCTATCCACTCCTACGCTGATGATACCACCCTGCACTTTTCCACGTCTTTTCATAGACGTCCAACCCTTCAGGAAGCAAACATTTCACGCAGGAAAGCCACAGAACGCTTGACTTCTGATCTTTCTAAAATTTCTGATTGGGGCAGAGCAAACTTGGTATTGTTCAATGCCTCAAAAACTCAATTCCTCCATCTGTCAATTCGACATAACCTTCCAGACAACTATCCCCTCTTCTTCAATGATACTCAACTGTCCCCCTCTTCTACACTGAACATCCTCAGTCTGTCTTTTACTTATAATCTGAGCTGGAAACTTCGCATCTCATCTCTAGGTAGAACAGCTTCTATGAAGTTAGGCGTTCTGAGATGTCTCCGCCAGTTTTTCTCACCCCCCCAGCTGTTAACTCTGTACAAGGGACTTATCCGTCCATGTATGGAGTATGCTTCACATGCCGGGGGGGGGGTGGTTTCACTCATACTGCTCTTCTAGACAGGGTGGAATCAAAAGCTTTTCGTCTCATCAACTCCTCTCCTCTAACTGACTGTCTTCAGCCTCTCTTTCATCGCCGCAATGTTGCATCTCTAGCTGTCTTCTACCGCTATTTTCATGCTAACTGCTCTTCTGATCTTGCTAACTGCATGCCTCCCCCTCTTCCCGCGGCCTCGCTGCACAAGACTTTCTTCTTTCTCTCACCCCTATTCTGTCCACCTCTCTAACGCAAGAGTTAACCAGTATCCTCAATCATTCATCCCTTTCTCTGGTAAACTCTGGAACTCCCTACCTGCTTCAGTATTTCCACCTTCCTATGACTTGAATTCCTTCAAGGAGGAGGTTTCAAGACACTTATCCTTCAGTTTTTGACTACCGCTTTGGACCCTTTTATGGGACTGGCATTTCAGTGGGCATTTTTTTTAATTGGATTTTTGTTGCCCTTGGCCAGTGTCCCTCCTACATAGAAAAAAAGAAAAAAAAAAAGAAATAAAGGGAAGCTACAAGAACCTGTCAAACTTACATTTGGCAGTCCCTAAGTGAAACTTGCCTACCATTTCCACCTCATCATGCTTATCCATAAACTTTCTTTATCTTCTTTTATAGCTCTATAATGACTCAGCAATAATAACTTGATTACTGGACATATTTAATTGAACTAGCACTCACCTGAGAACCACGCTCTTTTTATCTATTTATTTATTTATTTTTTATTTATTTATTTTTTTTTTCAGTGACATTGTACATTGCTTAACCCCGAATCCCATTTTTAGTTCCTACAAAACTTTCGGGAAACCTTTGTCTTGCAGTGGAATCATACATACATATATACACACATACATATACATATACATATACTTATACAAGTGTGTGACAAGCGTCTCCGTCTTCCCTAGGTGATGCCGGCTCATGGCTGCTGGTTTTAATGCCAACACAGTATCTGTTGAGAGTGTGAGAGTGTGGCTGAGAGGGAGGAAGCTGTAGCCTTACATTTTATCCCTCAAATAAAAATGAAATATCTATAACCAGTCACGTTGTGTAGACTCGAGCAAATGTTTCAACAGAATGAGGCAGCGGCGCTAACTTTGCAACCGCTAACTTTCCCACAGAGCTTGCAAAGCGCGGGAAGATTTGGAAACACCCAGGGAATTTGGACAAATACCTGGACAAAACGAACACGGATAAAGGATGGATGAGGCGTGAGGTGTTTTCGTAGCACAGCACCGTCCTTGCCACCACCAATCCACACACGAGATCCCGAGGGCTCAGTAGTGCCCATTAAACACTGCACCTCCAAGCCTCCATCCAGTGCGGGACACTAGCATCGTGAAGAAAAGAGCCGGTAAATGTAATTGTTTCCTGTCTTTTCCTGGCTTAATAATAGTGTGGTGAAAGACATATTCTTGCAAGGCAGTCACAGCAGGAGATATTGCATGGTACATATTTGAGTTCTAAGGAAAAGTACACTGCGTAGAGCAATAATGTGGATATATATATATATATATATATATATATATATATATATATATATATATATATATATATATATATATATATATATATATATATATATATATATATATATATATATATATATATATATATATATATATATATATATATATATATATATATATATATATATATATATATATATATATATATATATATATATATATATATATATATATATATATATATATATATATATATATATATATATATATATATATGTATATGATGGTCAAGAAGATTCCCCGCTTCCTCTGAGGCGAACCATTCCATGACTTCCATCGCGAGGGGAACTATTTATCACTCCACGTCAGCGATATTTCACGGCGAAAGGCAGAGTGGCAGAAGACGGGACGAAGGGAGGGAGGCAGGGTAGCAGAGGACGGCTTGTGCAAAGGGAAAGACATACTGGTGCTTGAGGCGAAGGAGAAGGAAAAGGCAAAAACACAAGGTGGAAAGAGAATGAAACGAGAAGAGGAGGAGGAGGAGTGACAAAGAAAGGAGAGAGAGAGAGAGAGAGAGAGAGAGAGAGAGAAAGAGAGAGAGAGAGAGAGAGAGAGAGAGAGAGAGAGAGAGAGAGAGAGAGAGAGAGAGAGAGAGAGAGAGACTAGTACGAGCAGGAGGACGAGAAGGAAAAAGTATAGGAGGAGAAGGAGGAGGAGGAAGAGGAGGAGGAGGAGGAAGAGGAGGAGGAGGAAGAGAAAGAGGAGGAGGAGGAGGAGGAGAAAGAGGAGGAGGAGGAGGAGGAGGAGGAGGAGGAGGAGGAAGAAAAGGCGGAAGAAGAGAAAAGCATAAAGGGGCGATAGCAGGAGCAGAAATTAGGCAAAAGTGTGGAGGAAAAGCAAGAGATACAAAGAAAGAAACCTATTTCAGAAAAGTTTTACGTTCCCCTAATCGTAAGGTTTAGGCTTCTTTACCTTCCTCGGCTGTGTTGAAAGGTAAAAATGGTAAAACGTGACCTAATAGTCATAAGTAAGGCAAGACGCACCACACTTAGGAGACTAGGTTTTTGTCTTGTCACTGATCATCGTATCGTCTTTCCTTCCCAAATAGTACTGCCATTCAATATTGTGGCACCGTGTCCTGTTCTCTAATGAAGGCGTTTGGTGTGAGACTCTGGTGCAGTTAGCAATAATTAATTACTTGCCCTGTTGGTCTGAATCAGGCAACGCCAGGAAACTCAGTTGCTATTCACTTTAAGTCAGATAACCTCTTGAAAGGAAGTAGCTGGCATTCTGCGACGACAGCAGAGCCTTTATGGTGCCTTGAAAAAGAAATACAATAATAATAATAGGCCAAATGTGACAGGAAAAAAAATTAAAAAGGAGGGCAATTAGCGGTATATACAGGCTGTTAAGATTTTTCATTCCTAGGAAATAGATGCATGTGATTTTCAGAAATTAGACACAAACATTTAAACATTTTCTTACTATTGATTTATATATATATATATATATATATATATATATATATATATATATATATATATATATATATATATATATATATATATATATATATATATATATATATATATATATATATATATATTGTTATGTGCTGAGAGATAAAGCGATATAAAGTGAAGAGAAGAAGTAAGAACGAAAGAAGAATGAAGGAAGAGAGAGAGAGAGAGAGAGAGAGAGAGAGAGAGAGAGAGAGAGAGAGAGAGAGAGAGAGAGAGATAGCGAGTACAAACGCCAAACGTACGATTGCGGGTGGCTGATCGTTCACTGCCCTGAAATTACTGTAAGGATACTCGTTCCCATAGACTTTTTCCCAAATGAGTTTACCCTATTTCTAGTTGTTTCTTTTGATTGAGTCTCACATTATTCATAGTAGAAGAGTTGCTCTTCATGATGAAGTAATCAGTGTCCATCCCTACCCTATAGTTTAGTTGTTAGAATTCTCAGAAAATTGTTTTTTTCCTACTAGCCCGAGTTGAAAGAGACACGTTGGGTGGGGTGTGTGTATGTATGCATGTATGCATGTATGTCTGTCAACCATCCGCCTGTCTTGTACCCCTCTTCGTAGCAGCAGTGGGGGACAGTGTTTGGCGCGCTTTCCCATGCTCAATCACTATCCAGAGCTTACATGCATCAGACGTACTAAGACAAGCAGCATTCTTCGCAGAGACTGGGACAGGAATACAGCTATAGTGTTTTTCACTCCTGGAAGAACGTTTTGGCATTGGCCGAGTACGGAAATTCACTGTGAGCTACGTTGCTGTGTCTCTACATGACCAATTATAGGTTTAACAGCTTCATGGAAAGGAAAGGCAACCATCATCTCTCTCTCTCTCTCTCTCTCTCTCTCTCTCTCTCTCTCTCTCTCTCTCTCTCTCTCTCTCTCTCTCTCTCTCTCTCAGTATTGTATGATACTGTGTGAATAACTTTTCTATAATTTATTTCTTCATGGTATTGTTTTGTGTAATCTCAAATTGGGACAGAGCAGATTCGGCGCACTGTCATTTCACTTCCACTAGTGCCTTTGCCTATTCAAGTTATTGTTCTGGAGGATACAATGATAGGACCTCTATTTATTTTTTTTTTATGTAGGAAGGACACTGGCCAAGGACAACAAAAATCTAATAAAAAATATGCCCACTGAAATGCCAGTTCCATACAAGGGTCAAAGCAGTGGTCAAAAATTGATGAATAAGTGTCTTGAAACCTCCCTCTTGAAGGGATTCAAGTCATAGGAAGGTGGAAATACAGAAGCAGGCAGGGAGTTCCAGAGTTTACCAGAGAAAGGGATAAATGATTGAGAATACTGGTTAACTATTGCGTTAGAGAGGTGGACAGAATAGGGGTGAGAGAAAGAAGAAAGTCTTGTGCAGCGAGGCTGCGGAAGGAGGGGAGGCATGCAGTTAGCAAGAAGAGCAGTTAGCATGAAAATAGCGGTAGAAGACAGCTAGATATGCAACATTGCGGCAGTGAGAGAGAGGCTGAAGACAGTCAGTTAGAGGAGAGGAGTTGATGAGACGAAAAGCTTTTGATTCCATCCTGTCCAGAAGCGCAGTATGAGTGGAACCCCCCCAGACATGTGAAGCATACTCCATACATGGACGGATAAGGCCCTTGTACAGAGTTAGCAGCTGGGGGGGGGGGGTGTGAGAAAAACTGGTGGAGACGTCTCAGAACACCTAACTTCATAGAAGCTGTTTTAGCTAGAGATGAGATGTGAAGTTTCCAGCTCAGATCATAAGTAAAGGACAGACCGAGGATGTTCAGTGTAGAAGAGGGGGGCAGTTGGGTGTCATTGAAGAAGAGGGGATAGTTGTCTGGAAGGTTGTGTCGAGTTGATAGATGGAGGAATTGAGTTTTTGAGGCATTGAACAATACCAAGTTTGTTCTGCCCCAATCAAAAATTTTTGAAAGATCAGAAGGCAAGCGTTCTGTGGCTTCCCTGCGTGATATGTTTATCTCCTGAAGATTGGACGTCTATGAAAAGACATGGAAAAGTGCAGGGTGGTATCATCAGCGTAGGAGTGGATAGGCCAAGAAGTTTGGTTTATAAGATCATTAATGAATAATAAGAAAAGAGTGGGTGACAGGACAGAACCCTGAGGAACACCACTGTTAATAGATTTAGGAGAAGAACAGTGACTGTCTACCACAGCAGCAATAGAACGGTCAGAAAGGACACTTGAGATAGTTACAGAGAGAAGGATAGAAACTGTAGGAGGGTAGTTTGGAAATCAAAGCTTTGTGCCAGACTGTATCAAAAGCTTTTGATATGTCCAAGGCAACTGGAAAAGTTTCACCAAAATCTCTAAAAGAGGATGACCAAGACTCAGTAAGGAAAGCCAGAAGATCACCAGTAGAGCGGCCTTGACGGGACCCATACTGGCGATCAGATAGAAGGTTGTGAAGTGATAGATGTTTAAGAATCTTTCTGTTGAGGATAGATTAAAAAACTTTAGATAGGCAGGAAATTAAAGCAATAGGACGGTAGTTTGAGAGATTAGAACGGTCTCCCTTTTTAGGAACGGGTTGAATATAGGCAAACTTCCAGCAAGAAGGAAAGGTAGATGTTGACAGACAGAGCTAAAAGAGTTTGACTAGGCAAGGTGCAAGCACGGAGGCACAGTTTCGGAGAACAATAGGAGGGACCCCATCAGGTCCATAAGCCTTCCGAGGGTTTAGGCCAGCGAGGACATGGAAAACATCATTGCGAAGAATTTTAATACATGACATGAAGTAGTCAGGGGGTGGAGGAGAGGGAGGAACAAGCCCAGAATCGTCCAAGGTAGCGTTTTTAGCATAGGTTTGAGCGAAGAGTTCAGCTTTAGAAATGGATGTGATAGCAGTGGTGCCATCTGGTTGAAATAGAGGAGGGAAAGAAGAAGAAGCAAGGTTATTGAAGATATTTTTGGCTAGATGCCAGAAATCACGAGGGGAGTTAGATCTTGAAAGGTTTTGACATTTTCTGCTAATGAAGGAGTTTTTGGCTAGTTGGAGAACAGACTTGGCATGGTTCCGGGCAGAAATATAAAGTACATGAGATTCTGGTGATGGAAGGCTTAAATACCTTTTGTGGGCCACCTCTCTATCATGTATAGCACGAGAACAAGCTGTGTTAAACCAAGGTCTAGAAGGTTTAGGATGAGAAAAAGAGTGAGGAATGTACGCCTCTATGCCAGACACTATTACCTCTGTTATGCGCTCAGCACACAAAGACGGGTCTCTGACACGGAAGTAGTAGTCATTCCAAGGAAAATCAGCAAAATACCTCCTCAGATCCCCCCAACTAGCAGAGGCAAAACGCCAGAGGCACCTTCGCTTAGGGGGATCCTGAGGAGGGATTGGAGCGATAGGACAAGATAAAGATATGAGATTGTGATCGGAGGAGCCCAATGGAGAAGAAAGGGTGACAGCATAAGCAGAAGGATTAGAGGTCAGGAAAAGGTCAAGAATGTTGGGCTTATCTCCAAGACGGTCAGGAATACGAGTAGGGTGTTGCACCAATTGCTCTAGGTCATGGCCCTTTTTCTTCTAAAAATACTTATTCTTATTGTAAATAAATTATTTCTCTCGACTGTGAAGAACATACAAGCCCTTATGAGTTGCTCCCATCGTGGGAATGTCCCTCGAGAGACTAAACCACCGCTCTCTCTGAACTGAGTCACCTGACCCTACCGATAACACCCCGGGTGCTCCACCTAAATGACAACATCACAAAGCTATGTTGTCAAATGTTGTGATATTTATGTAAAACCCAGACTATTTATTATCCTAAAACCATACCTTTCATAACACTACATGGTTTGATGAGCTAAATAATCCATACTTAATACTTGAATTTTAATAAAAAGTAAAGAGAACTGATATATTTAAGAGAAATTGTGTGATATGGCAGAGTAGCTACTGTGTCTCGGCCAAAACCTAAATACTTGAATTTTAATAAAAAGTAAAGAGAACTGATATATTTAAGAGAAATTGTGTGATATGGCAGAGTAGCTACTGTGTCTCGGCCAAAGCCTAAACGTTCTTCCGAGAATAAAAAAAGCACAGTCGGGTCAGTTACTTTAAGGAGATAAGTGAGCAATTACTGGCCGTACGCCCTGGCCTATCTAGAAAGCAAAGAAGTCTCCATTGTAGTCTGCCAGGGAGTATAGTTAATTATAACGCATTCCTTACCAAGGAAAGTGACTCCTCAGCTGCGTGCGTGTGTAGGTTGAGTTCTTGTACCGTGAGAGTTGAATTACCCTCCTGTGTGTTTGTGGGTACTTGTCTGTATTGCTGTCACTGTGTCTGTGTACTCGTTTTGTGTTAAATGTCACCGTGGCTGAGGCTGTTCAGCTGCAGAGGATCTAAGTAAATAGCTGTGTAGTGAAATTTACTCCCTCTTCGGACCCTGACAAGACCTGCCATCTAGGAGGCTATAAACACTACTCAGCTAGAGGCCTTAACACGCTGTTGGACAGTGGGAAGTATCCGTTACTGAGGGCGGTAGTCCAGTGGAGTTTTATATATAATTTGTTTCCTCTGATGGGCTGGCGATTCTTGCCTGGTGGGAGGAGTTGTTCATAGTTGTATTATATCCTTGTCTGTGGGTGGGTAAAACAAAATGTTGACCTGATTAGTGTGACTTGGCATTATGACCAGTCATGAAAAGGATGCAGAAGTCATAAGGGACCCTGCACACCTG
>NC_087164.1:6377422-6389922 GCF_035594125.1 Scylla paramamosain | reverse complement strand
AAGTCCCATTACGTATCATAAATCACACGTAAAAGAAAAAAAAAGCATAAAACATTTTACATTAATACCTTGTAAAAGGATGGTTCCCTCTACTAAGACAGGCAATAACTTCAGTATGTGAGTTCGATTCGTAATTTTATTTCTTTTTATGCGTGTATCGTGTGCTTTAAAACCTCACAGGAAATTTCTTTTAAAAATATCAATTAATATTAATTGTGGGTAAAAAAAAAAATAAGTAAGATGCCTCCTTTCTGAGCATTTCATTTGTTTTTAAGTGTTATTTTTATTTCCAAAGACGTGGTTTGATTATCCGACAAAGATTTTAAGACGAAACTCGAAATTTGCAGCAAAATATTGACAGTAATAATAATGGCAATAAAAAACGTTAAAAAACATTATACTGCTCATAATTATTTTTATACTTCCTCGATTAAATACCACAGGATGTATGATATGAGCAAAGTATTTTTTCCACCTAAAATTAAGAAAATTGTGTGTGTGTGTGTGTGTGTGTGTGTGTGTGTGTGTGTGTGTGTGTGTGTGTCTATATATATATATATATATATATATATATATATATATATATATATATATATATATATATATATATATATATATATATATATATATATATATATATATATATATAATTCTTCTAAGAAATTGAGAAAAATTAAATTCTCTCTCTCTCTCTCTCTCTCTCTCTCTCTCTCTCTCTCTCTCTCTCTCTCTCTCTCTCTCTCTCTCTCTCTCTCTCTCTCTCCCTCCCTCCCTCCCTCTCTCCCTCTCTCCCTCCCTCCCTCCCTCCCTCCCTCCCTCCCTCTCTCTCTCTCTCTCTCTCTCTCTCTCTCTCTCTCTCTCTCTCTCTCTCTCTCTCTCTCTCTCTCTCTCTCTCTCTCTCTCTCTCTCTCTCTCTCTCTCTCTCTCTCTCTCTCTCTCTCTCTCTCTCTCTCTCTCTCTTAACCCTGCCTCACTGCGTCAAAAACTAATTAATTTTACCAAATCAATTTAATCAGCAGTGAGCAGTAATAATCACGCTCTAGAGGTCGTAACCGCGGCCAAAGGTGATTACGCAATTCATATTAGGCACTAATTGCCGTGGCATCAAACACTCCTTGTGCGCTCTTGGAGGCACTCGAATATGTGGGCATTAAGCTTCGTATTGGTTTCTCTGTTTGTTGCTGTTGCTGCTGCTCTCCCTCGCTCTGGGTGAGCTGCAGGATAAGGGCTCAAGTCTCCCACACTTTCCTACACAAGACTTCCTGGGCGTGGCGTAAAAAAGGAGCCAGACAGATGGCGAGACTGAGGGCCATGTTGTAAATTATAATCTTCCTTAATGCCTGTTCAGTTAGTTTATTCGTTAATCTTCTGTATACTAGTACGTAAATGTGAGTTCTATTTATTGTACTTGGCAGACGAAATTTACATACCTCCCGCTGGATGAGTCTAGAGCGAGGTTATCAATGTCAGCATCAATCTAGGCGGCGAGAAGCGAATGCATGAACAGGTGATTTAAGTTCTCGATTTAGGTGTCGGTGAGTGATATACTAGCATGAGTCCATATCTGTATGGCTGACTGTGCTACCATATTCCGCTTACAAGGCTGCCAAGTGAAGCTGGCGTTTCGTCCCATCATTCACTACAATCCACCATATCCGACCTCGGACAGATATCGGATACTCTATTATATGCCTTCATCCTCACTTATAATGGACTGCACGCTGGCAAAATACTTAGAATAGTATAAATGGTGCAGGTTCCCAAGTCTCCCCAAATAACGGTAGAAAAAGGAACACAAACCAGATCAGGGAACGAAGACTGGCTAAGGATATTTTCGTCACTGATCTAGGGACGCACCATCGATCATGCTACGGTGCCGAGGTCATGAGGTCCGTCGCTGTACTAAATGCTGATCGGCCACTGTGTGTGTCAAAGGAAAAGAGGGCGGAGGGTGCGCATCAGTCAAATTGCCCTCCGCTAGTATATTTGTGCTTCGTTGGAACATTTCACGACGCCTCTTCCCCTGTCTCTGCACACAATATAGTGCCCACCACCCTTCCAGCCTGACGTGCTTGTCGCTGGCAGTACGTTAGCTAATTAATCAACAAAGGGAAAAGAATTCGCAAGAGGAAACATGCATTTTATTTACGCCAAGCAAGCGGCTTAACCTTAATTGGAAATCACTGTAAATTTACCAGTGAACAGTTTCCGTCACGGTTATTCTAGAAGCATTAATTCTCATTAATTACCTTCCGAATGATAGTGGCCACATGTTTGGTCCAAGATTAATGACATCAAATAAAATTAACATTGCTCTTTATTATTTTTCCCCCTCTGTAGCGGAAAAATCAAGAAAAACGTAAATATCTTGTATCGTTATTGCGTATTATTCGTTTAAAGTTTCTTTCGTTCACAGCTTACTAGTAATTAACATGCAACTTTTTTTTTCCTACGGACCACCAGTTAATAAACTTTTACAGTGAAGGAAAATGCATTTGTAGTGCATCCTACTTGAATGTTCACTCGTGCTGAACTAAGCTACCGAACATGACAACGACGGCGTCGATAACAACGACGGCGACGACGGCGACGACGACGACGACGACAACAATAACAACAACAACAACGACAACAACAACAATCAGCAAAATAAAAAACATCTACAAAGACTACAACAACCATAACAAACAACGACAACAACGACAACAACAACAACAACAACAACAACAACAACAACAACAACAGGAGCAACTACTACTATTACTACTACTACTACTACTACTGTACTACTATTACTACTACTACTACTACTACTCCTGCTATTGCAACTCGTAGTAATAGCTGTTGTAGCAATAGTAGTAACATATAGTATGCGGTAGTGAAAGTAGTATTTCAATTCTTAATTATTTACGTGCAGGTAACACTGGAGTCAGTTTAATGGTAGGTAAGGTGAATCTCAGACTTACATAGCAATAGTATGTGATGAATATTTATAATTGCAATAAGTACGTTATATATAAATAAATAAATAAATAAATAAATAAATAAATAAATAAATAAATAAATAAATAAATATATATATATATATATATATATATATATATATATATATATATATATATATATATATATATATATATATATATATATATATATATATATATATATATATATATATATATATATATATATATATATATATATATATATATATATATTTTAGGAGAGACACCGCCCAAGATCAACAAAAATCTATTAATAAAAAAGTAAAACAATGAAAAGCCAGTCCCCGAATAGGGTCCGAAGCTGTAGTCAAAAATTGAAGGCTAAGTGTCTTGAAACCACCCTCTTGAAGGACTTCAAGTCACAGGAAGGTGGAAATATAGAAGCAGGCAGGGAATTCCAGAGTTTACCAGAGAAAGGAATGAATGAATGAAAATACTGCTTCACTCTTGCAATAGAGAGGTGGACAGAATAGGTGTGAGAGAAAGAAGAAAGTCTTGTGAAGCGGAGGCATGAAGTTAGCAAGATAAGAAGAGCAGTTAGCAAGAAAATAGCGGTAGAAGATAGCAAGAGATGTAACATTGCAGAGATGAGAAAGAGGCTGAAAACAGTCAGTTAGAGGAGAGGAGTTGATGAGACGAAAAGCTTTTGATTCCACTCTGTCTAAAAGAACGGTATGAGTGGAATCCATACATGGACGGATAAAGCCCTTGTTCAGAGCTAGCAGCTGCGTGGGTGAGAAAAACTGGCGGAGACGTCTCAGAACACCTAACTTCATAAAAGCTGTTTTAGCTAGAGATGAGAAGTGAAGTTTCCAGTTTAGATTATAAGAAAAGGACAGACCGAGGATGTTCAGTGCAGAAGAGGGGGACAGTTTAGTGTCATCCAAGAAGAGGGGAGAGTTGCCTGTAGGCTGTGTCGAGTTGATAGATGGAGGAATTGATTTTTTAAGGCATTCAACAATACCAAGTTGTACCTTATTGGCTGCACCAATGAGAAATTTTAGAGAGATCAGAAGTCAGACGTTCTTTGGGCTCCATGTGTGAACTGTTTACTTTCTGAAAGGTTGGACGTCTACGAAATAATGTGGAAAACTGCAGGTTGGTATCATCAGCGTAGGAGTGGATAGGGCAAGAAGTTTGGTTTAAAAGATCATTGATGAATAATAGGAAGATAGTGGGTGACAGGACAGAACCCTGAGGATCACTATTGTTAATAGATTTAGAAGAACAGTGACCGTCTGCCACAGCAGCAATAGAACTGTCAGAAAGGAAACTTGAGATGAAGTTACAGAGAGAAGGATAGAAGTTGTAGGAGGGTAATTTCGAAATCAGAGTTTTGTTCCAGACTCTATCAAAAGCTTTTGATATGTCTTAAACAAGAGCAAAAGTTTCACCAAAATCTCTATGAGGATGACTAAGACTCAGTAAGGAAAGCCAGAAGATCACCAGTGGAGTGGCCTTGACGGGACCCATACTGGCGATCAGATAGACGGTTGTGAAGTGATAGATGTTTCAGAATCTTCTTGTTGACGATAGATTAAAAAACTTTAGATAGACAGGAAATTAAAACAATAAAACGATAGTTTGAGGGATTAGAATGGCCACCCTTTTTAGAAACAGAATGCTGAATGTAGGCAAACTTCCAGCAAGAAGGAAAGGTAGATGTTGACAGACAGAATTGAAAGAGGCAAGGTACAAGCACGGAAGCACAGATTCGGAGAACAATAGGAGGGACCTCATCAGGTTCATAAGTCTTCCGAGGGTTTAGGCCATCAAGGGCATGGAAAACATCACTGCAAAGAATTTTAATAGGTAGCATGAAGTAGTCAGAGTTATTGGAGACTTTTTTGGCTAGGTGCCAGAAGTCACGAATTGAGTTAGATTTTGAAAGATCTTGACACTTTCTATTAATGAAGGAGTTTTTGGCTAGTTGGAGAACAAGCTTAGCATGGTTCCGGGCAGAAATATAAAGTGCATGAGATTCTGGTGGTGTAAAGCTCAAGTATCTTTAGTGGGCCGCCTCTCTATCACGTATAGTACGAGAACAGGTTGTGTTAAACCAAGGTTCGGAAGGTCTAGGTCGAGAAAAAGAGTGAAGAATGTACGCCTCCATGCCAGACACTATCACCTCTGTTATGAGCTCGGCACACAGAAATGGGTCTCTGACACGGAAGCAGTAGTCATTACAAGGAAAATCAGCAAAATACCTCCTCAGGTCCCCCGCACTAGCAGAAGCAAAACACGAGAGGCACCTCCGCTTAAAGGGATCCTGAGGAGGGATTGAAGTGGTAGGACAAGATACAGATACAGATACAGATGTGATCGGAGGAGCCCAACAGAGAAGAGAGGGTAACAGCATAAGCAAAAGGATTAGAGGTTAGGAAAACGTCAAGAATGTTGGGCGTATCTCCAAGACGGTCAGGAATACGAGTAGGGTGTTGCACCAATTGCTCTAGTTCGTGGAGGATAGCAAAGCTGAAGGCTAGTTCACCAGGATGGTCAGTGAAGGGAGAGGAAAGCCAAAATCTGGTGGTGAATATTGAAGTCTCTCAGAATGGAGATCTCTGCAAAAGGGAAGAGAGTCAGAATATGCCCCACTTTGGAAGTTAAGTAGTCAAAAGTATTTCTTATAATCAGAGGTGAGAGTTATACAGCACAGATAGATTTAGTTTGAGAGTGACTCTGTAGTCTTAGCCAGATGGTGGATAACTCGGAAGATTCAAGAGTGTGGGCACGAGAACAGGCTAAGTCGTTGCGCATATAAACGCAACATCGAGCTTTGGATTGAAAATGCGGATAGAGAATGTAGGAGGGAACAGAAAAGGGACTACTCTCAGATGTCTGAGACACCTGTGTTTCAGTGAGAAAAAGAAGATAAGGTTTAGTAGAGGAGAGGTGATGTTCTACAGATTGAAAATTAGATCTAAGACCAGGAATGTTGCAGAAGTTAATGATGAAAGTGTTGAGGGGGGGTGTCAAGACACTTAAGGTCGATACCAGAATAGCAGCCTGATCTGGGGACATTTGTGGCCTCCTCCCTAGATGGGGACTCCAAGGTTGGTTTAGGAGTCGCCATGATCATTTTGTGTGTGTTATTAGGTGCTTCTAGTTTTGTGTGAAGGAAGAGAGTTGTCTTTAGAGGGCAGGCTGTGACTGCCCCCTTGTGTTACTAGACACAATGGGAAATGTTCAGTGAGATCACAGCTGTGTTTAATGATAAGTTCACAGCACCCCCTGATCCAGTGCTTTAGACCTCACTGGAATTAATTATCTTTTTGGCAGGTGTCTACTGTCTCCTCCTGTGGAACCTCTGTTCTAGAACTTAATTTGTTCCTGAATACCGTTCGACATCCGAAAAGTCTGAAAACCGAAACTATGTTCTCCATAGGAATCAATGTAAAATGGGTTAATTTATTCCCAGACACCAGTCTACCTAGTCTTATGTCTACCCTGTCTGCTTATGACAGACGCTCCAACAGCTAAGATGGCTACTTCACGGTCTACAGCTCAGAAGTTATTTATCCAGAAAGGATGTATTCAATGAACTTAGTGGCATAGAACTCATAAGAAGATACTCTTTAGACTATGCAGGTATTCTCTTTGTCACCGATATACTGAGGGAAGCCTTAGAGATGGACAGAGACGAGCAACCTACTTACCGCCAAAATGAAGGTGATCATAACACTTAGACATCTTGCTGATGGGAAAAGCTACTGGAAGAATGCAGTTGTGCAGTAGTAATGGCGTTGAGGGTCATCGAGAGAGCCACAGGTGGCTCGGGATTACTCCTGAATGCCGAAAGCAGTTTATTTACATTGAAGCTTTTCAAAGTAATCACATTTACCTTATCTGAAAGACTGAATTACTGTCTGAAGCTCTGTGTCTTTCTTCCAAATATATAAAAAAACAAGTAAATATTTATAGAAACTATAAAACAGTAATAAACGACAGCTTTTGCTGTCTCTTAATATTTGAAATCAAGTATCTTTGTTTTAGAACCAAATTATAGTACTGCAACCGAACCAACAACAAGCTAAAAATTTTGTTCGGAAGCCGATTTGCTCGAAATGGAAAGTGTTCGGTAACCGAGGTTCCACTGTGTGTGTGTGTGTGTGTGTGTGTGTCTATATATATATATATATATATATATATATATATATATATATATATATATATATATATATATATATATATATATATATATATATATATATATATATATATATATATATATATATATATATATATAACTTACCAAGTTAGGAGAAGTAGGAAATTAAATCTGTAATAGCATGTATTTGAACTGCCTGCTTACTTCCAGACAAGAAAAAAAAATAGCAAGGGGCAAACGTTAGCAGGCGAGCTTACTGGTGGAAGAGGGAGCAGGTTCTATCTGTCCAAGAGAGAAAGAGAGAGAGAGAGAGAGAGAGAGAGAGAGAGAGAGAGAGAGAGAGAGAGAGAGAGAGAGAGAGAGAGAGAGAGAGAGAGAGAGAGAGAGTGTGTGTGTGTGTGTTATGGAATTATCAGAAATTCATTAATTATTACTTCAATAACAGCGTCTGAACACCTGAACATCTGAAACACTTAGTTTAACGCTAACGTTATGACCGTGGTGGTCATACAAATTATAGATAATTACGATTGATATGGAGTAGCTAACGAGGTTGTAGCATTCCACTTTCCTGCAGCCATGATGTCACGCCGGCTTCACAAATCTTTCCTGTGATTACTACTGCTTATCAGATTTTATTTCCAGCATTATTTTTTCCACAGGCATTTTAATAAAATTATTCAAATCATTACTTGCTCCAATACCAATACAATTTTTTTAAAATTCTTATACTGGAACGGAAACTTGAAATGCAAAAATATAAATACAAAAATATAATATAACAACAAGAAGAAAAGAATCTATATGGCAACAGGACACGATGAACAACAATCACTCTATATGCTGATTGCACAGGTTATTATACGAGGCCTTCCTGTTTACCCTTATTTATTTTTATAATGAAGTGCGTGGGCTTACGCAGAGTTTGTTTTGAAGCGGCAAAGACACTGGAGACTTTCAGACTTATAGATACAATGCATAATGACCGAATATGATGTTTGCAAACTTAGAATACAGTCAGGGATGCTCAAGTTACCTCCTAAACATTAATACTAAAGTTGTAATAATGTCTCCAAACCTGAAGCACGCACTTATAGGATTATTGGGATTATAGGTTATTTCATCATACTTTCCTATTTTTACAATTAAAAAACCGACACTGTTCTCAAAATAAAACAGTTGGAAGACATAGATGAAAAGGAATCACAGTGATGAAACAAACAAACAAAAAAAAAAAAATCTGAATCATATAGTACCTAGAATTAGGAACGAAACTCGGCATGTAGTACAACATTTGAAGGAAGAACAAATTGTCTAAAGTTCGGAGGAAAGATGAAAGCCGGAACATGGACATATCCCCCTCCACACACACAGTCATGCGAAAGTGGTGAAGAAAAGATTGATGGACAGACAGAGAGAAATTAAATGTAATGAAATGGTGAGAATACCGAAAAGAAAGGTTGCACTTATAGAACTGTTCCTATCATTTCGCTTACATAATTTATGATAGATATAGATAAATAAATAAATAAATACATAGATAAATAAACAAATAAATTGATTAATAAAAAAATACGCCCATCAATTACCACCAGTGTACTACCTTCGATGAACGTTTTGGTTTTGAGATTACTAAAGATAAACCCTGTTTTTAACGTCGTCATTAAGAGATCTTGCACAGCACTAAATCGACGATAAGATTAAATATTAAGAAGCTTTAACTGAGCTTTGCTGAGACCACCACTTGAATATGAAGCACAACCAAATAATATCGTGAGACCAAGAGAATGATATTGTTTGGAAAAAGTTGCCGAAATTCCTTCGGACAGCCTTTCCCTTTTTGTATTTACTGCAGTGGACATTAGTGTGGTGAAAACACTACAGGGAATACGAGCTCACTCAAACAAAACTAAAAGATATAGATATTCTTACGAAAATATTTTTTGCTATGCAAGACAAAAAACATTTCATTTTACGAATACAGACGCTAAATATTTCGTATTTGCTTCACGTTTTATGTCAAAAGAATAGTAGTTCAGGTATATCAAACTTGCGGGAGGACTTCTTAAAGAACACTGCATTTTTCAACTGTCTTAATCATAGGGAGACGGGCAACTGTGCCCACCGCTTGTCACAACTACATAAGCTCAATGACGCCTCTTGCTTTCTGTAACCTTAGAATATGTAACATGCAACACCCAAAAAAAAAAAATAAATAAAAAAAATAAAAAAAAATAAAAATAAAATAAATGATGTATGTAGGTGTCACCTGGACATTCTTTTTATTTATATTACTATTCTTCTTATTGTTATTATTATGATCATTATTGTCAGTTTTATTATTACTAGGGTAACAAAATTATACGAAAAAAAGGCCCACTCAGTTGCCAGTCCCCAAACATAGACAAAAGCGGTCGTAAAAATCAAAGGATAAGTGTCTTGAAACATCTATTACTACTACTGCTACTACTACTACTACTACTACTACTACTACTACTACTACTACTACTACTACCACTACTATTACTTTTCTTTACGAAGGAGGGGCACCGGCCAAGGCAAACAAAACTTGCAAAAAAAAAAAAAGTCCCACTGAGGTGCCGGTCCCCGCACAGAGTTGAAAGCGTTATTCAAAAATACAGAATAAGTGTCTTGAAACCTCCCTCTTTAAAGAATTCAAGTTATAGGAAGGTGGAAATACAGAAGCAGGCAGGAAGCTCCGGAGTATACCAGAGAAAGGGATGAATGATTGAATATAATGGTTAACTCATGCATTAGAGAGGTGGACAGAATAAGGGCAAAGAGAAAGAAGAAAGTCTTGTGCAACGAGGCCGCGGGAGGAGGGGAGGCATGCAGTTAGCATGATCAGAAAAGCAATTGGCATGAAAATAGCGGTAGAAGATAACAAGGGCTGCAACATTGCGGCAATGAGAGAGGCTGGAGACAGCCAATTAGAGGAGAGGAGATGATGAAACGAAAAGCTTTTGATTCCACCCTGTTTAAAAGAACGGTATGAGTGGAACCCCCCCTTACATGTGAAGCATACTCCATACATGGACGGATAAGGTCCTTGTACAAAGTTAGCAGCTGGGAATGGGGGTGAAAAAAAGAAACTGGTGGAGACGACTCAGAACGGATAACTTCGTAGAATCTGTTTTAAGTAGAGATAAATGGTTTCCAGTTTTGATTATAAGTAAAGCACAGACCGAGGATGTTCAGTGTAGAAGAGGGGGACAGTTGAGTGTCAATGAAGAAGAGTGAATAGTTGTCTTGAAGGTTGTGTCGAGTTGATAGATGGAGGAACTGAGTTTTTAAGGCATTGAACAATACTAAGTTTGCTCTGCCCCAATCAAAAATTTTCGAGAGATCAGAAGTTAGGCATTCTGTGGCTTCCTTGCGTGAACTGTTTACTTCTTGAAGAGTTGGACATCGACGAAAAAAACGTGGAAAAGTGCAGGTTGGTATCATCTGCATAAGAATGGAAAGGACAAGAAGTTTGGTTTAAAAGGTCACTGATGAATAATAGGATGAGAGTGAGTGACAAGACAGAACCCTGAGGAACACTACTGTCAATAGATTTAAGAGAAGGACAGTGACCGTCTCCCACTGCAGCAATAGAACGGATAAAAAGAAAACTTGAGATTAAGTTACAAAGAGAATGGTAGAAGCCGTAAGAGGGTAGTTTGGAAATCAAAGCTTTGTGCCATGCTCTATCAAAAGCTTTTGATATGTCCAAAGCAACAGCGAAAGTTTCACAAAAATCTCTAAAAGAGAATGACCAAGATTTAATAAGGAATGCCAAAAGATCACCAGTAGAGCGGCGTTGACGAAACCCTTACTGGCGATCAGATAGAAGGTTGTGTGATGGTGTGTTTAAGAATTTTTTTGTTGAGGATATATTCAAAAACTTTAGATAGGCAGGAAATTGAAGCAATAAGACGGTAGTTTGAGGGATTAGAACGATCATCCTTTTTAAGGAATAGGTAGAATGTAAGCAAACTTCCAGCAAGAAAGAAAGGTAGAAGTTGATAGACAGAGTTGAAAGAGTTTGACTAGGCAAGGTGCAAGCACAGAGGCACATTTTCGGAGAACAACAAGAGGTATCCCATCAGGTCCATAAGCCTTCCGAGGGTTTAATTCAGCGAGGGCATGGAAAACATTATTGCGAGGGATCTTAATAGGTAGCATGAACTATCAAAGGGTGGAATAGAGGGAGGAACGAGCCCTGAATCATCCAAGGTAGTGTTTTTAGCAAAGGTTTGAGCGAAGTGTTCATCTTTAGAAATAGATGATATGGCAGTGGTGCCATCAGGTTGAAATAAATGAGGGAAAGATGAAGCAGCAAAGTTCTTGGAGATGTTTTTGGCTAGGTGCCAGAAGGCACGAGGGTAGTCAGATTTTGAAAGATTTTGACACTTTTTATTAATGAAGGAGTTTTTGGGTAGTTGGAGAACAGACTTGGCATGATTCAGGCCAGAAATATAGAGCGCATGAGATTCAGGTGATGGAAAATCCAAGTACCTTTTGTGGGCCACCTCTCTATCATGTATAGCACGAGAAAAGGCTGTGTTAAACCAAGATCTGGAAGATTTAAGTCGAGAGAAAGAATGAGGAATGTACGCCTCCATGCCAGACACTATCACCTCTGTTATGCACTCAGCACACAAACTTGGTCCCTGACGCGGAAGTAGTAGTTATTCCAAGGAAAATCAGCATAATACTTCCTCAGGTACTACTACTACTACTACTACTATTACTACTACAACTACCTCTACAATTTATATGTTGGTTGAACTAGTTTATTTACTGTTAAGTTGAACATTTGCTAGCCTAAATTCTAATTTTGAAATGCTACATCAGCAACTTTGGTGAAAAAAAGACATATGTATTACGTAAATATAAGTTGTCTTGTGTAATCCAATAAGAATATAATAAATGTAAGTAAATATTTTCTTTCTTTTTTTTTTATTTGCTTGTTTTCCTTCTATACTTAACGGAACTATATATAAAAAATAAAATATAGAATGTTGATTCTGAGTTACCGATCACATTATTTAAGATAAAACTGTTTTAACTAACTGTGCTTATGTCTCTAAGGAACAATTGGCAAAAATATGTAATGTTCATCGCAAATGTTTTGTTAAGATGTAAAGCTTTAAAATTATAGTTATCTTTTATTTGAAAACATGCCTTTGATGGTGACAGTATTCTTTCATAAGATAAAAAAAAAATAATATCATCTAAAGTGTATTGCTATGAAGAAATGAGTAACTATCCGCTTTCTCGTTTTTCTTGTAATCCTCCTACTGTCCTAGTTTAACTGTGTAAAGTCACACAAGACGGTGATCTCTCTCTCTCTCTCTCTCTCTCTCTCTCTCTCTCTC
>NC_087164.1:6367422-6372422 GCF_035594125.1 Scylla paramamosain | reverse complement strand
ACTGGCGGAGACGTCTCAGAACACCTAACTTCATAGAAGCTGTCTTAGCTAGAGATGAGATGTGAAGTTTCCAGTTCAGATTATAAGTAAAGGACAGACCGAGGATGTTCAGTGTAGAAGAGGGGGACAGTTGAGTGTCATTGAAGAAGAGGGGATAGTTGTCTGGAAGATTGTGTCGAGTTGATAGATGGAGGAATTGAGTTTTTGAGGCATTGAACAATACCAAGTTTGCTCTGCCCCAATCAGAAATTTTAGAAAGATCAGAAGTCAGGCGTTCTGTGGCTTCCCTGCGTGATATGTTTACCTCCTGAAGGGTTGGACGTCTATGAAAAGACGTGGAAAAGTGCAGGGTGGTATCATCAGCATAGGAGTGGATAGGACAAGAAGTTTGGTCTAGAAGATCATTAATGAATAATAAGAAGAGAGTGGGTGACAGGACAGAACCCTGAGGAACACCACTGTTAATAGATTTAGGAGAAGAACAGTGACCGTCTACCACAGCAGCAATAGAACGGTCAGAAAGGAAACTTGAGATGAAGTTACAGAGAGAAGGATAGAAACCGTAGGAGGGTAGTTTGGAAATCAAAGCTTTGTGCCAGACTCTATCAAAGGCTTTTGATATGTCCAAGGCAACAGCAAAAGTTTCACCAAAGTCTCTAAAAGAGGATGACCAAGACTCAGTAAGGAAAGCCAGAAGATCACCAGTAGAGCGGCCTTGACGGAACCCATACTGGCGATCAGATAGAAGGTTGTGAAGTGATAGATGTTTAAGAATCTTCCTGTTGAGGATAGATTCAAAAACTTTAGATAAGCAGGAAATTAAAGCAATAGGACGGTAGTTTGAGGGATTAGAGCGGTCACCCTTTTTAGGAACAGGTTGAATGTAGGCAAACTTCCAGCAAGAAGGAAAGGTAGATGTTGACAGACAGAGCTGAAAGAGTTTGACTAGGCAAGGTGCAAGCACGGAGGCACAGTTTCGGAGAACAATAGGAGGGACCCCATCAGGTCCATAAGCCTTCCGAGGGTTTAGGCCAGCGAGGGCATGGAAAACATCATTACGAAGAATTTTAATACGAGGCATGAAGTAGTCAGAGGGTGGAGGAGAGGGAGGAACAAGCCCAGAATCGTCCAAGGTAGAGTTTTTAGCAAAGGTTTGAGCAAAGAGTTCAGCTTTAGAAATAGATGTGATAGCAGTGGTGCCATCTGGTTGAAGTAGAGGAGGGAAAGAAGAAGAAGCAAAGTTATTGGAGATATTTTTGGCTAGATGCCAGAAATCACGAGGGGAGTTAGATCTTGAAAGGTTTTGACATTTTCTGTTAATGAAGGAGTTTTTGGCTAGTTGGAGAACAGACTTGGCATGGTTCCGGGCAGAAATATAAAGTGCATGAGATTCTGGTGAAGGAAGGCTTAAGTACCTTTTGTGGGCCACCTCTCTATCATGTATAGCACGAGAACAAGCTGTGTTAAACCAAGGTTTAGAAGGTTTAGGACGAGAAAAAGAGTGAGGAATGTACGCCTCCATGCCAGACACTATCACCTCTGTTATGCGCTCAGCACATAAAGACGGGTCTCTGACACGGAAGCAGTAGTCATTCCAAGGAAAATCAGCAAAATACCGCCTCAGGTCCCCCCAACTAGCAGAGGCAAAACGCCAGAGGCACCTTCGCTTAGGGGGATCCTGAGGAGGGATTGGAGTGATAGGACAAGATAAAGATATGAGATTGTGATCGGAGGAGCCCAACGGAGAAGAAAGGGTGACAGCATAAGCAGAAGGATTAGAGGTCAGGAAAAGGTCAAGAATGTTGGGCGTATCTCCAAGACGGTCAGGAATACGAGTAGGGTGTTGCACCAATTGCTCTAGGTCATGGAGGATAGCAAAGTTGTAGGCTAGTTCACCAGGATGGTCAGTGAAGGGAGAGGAAAGCCAAAGCTGGTGGTGAACATTGAAGTCTCCAAGAATGGAGATCTCTGCAAAAGGGAAGAGGGTCAGAATGTGCTCCACTTTGGAAGTTAAGTAGTCAAAGAATTTCTTATAGTCAGAGGAGTTAGGAGAGAGGTATACAGCACAGATAAATTTAGTATGAGAATGACTCTGTAGTCGTAGCCAGATGGTGGAAAACTCGGAAGATTCAAGAGCGTAGGCACGAGAGCAGGTTAAGTCATTGCGCACATAAACGCAGCATCCAGCTTTGGATCGAAAATGAGGATAGAGAAAGTAGGAGGGAACAGAAAAGGGGCTACTGTCAGTTGCCTCAGACACCTGAGTTTCAGTGAGGAAAAGAAGATGAGGTTTAGAAGAGGAGAGGTGGTGTTCTACAGATTGAAAATTAGATCTTAGACCGCGAATGTTGCAGAAGTTAATGAAGAAAAAGTTGAGGGGGGTGTCAAGACACTTAGGGTCGTCGACGGAAAGGCAGTCCGACCTGGGGACATTT
The DNA here is from genome assembly GCF_035594125.1 of Scylla paramamosain. Classification (NCBI taxonomy): domain Eukaryota; kingdom Metazoa; phylum Arthropoda; class Malacostraca; order Decapoda; family Portunidae; genus Scylla; species Scylla paramamosain. Next base: position 6,369,987 of record NC_087164.1, on the reverse strand, counting down.
ATGGTCCCCTCCCCAGATGGGGACTCCGAGGCTGGTGTAGGAGTCGCCATGATTTTAAAATTTTTTGAGTGAAGGGTGTGTGTGTTATTAGGTGCTTGTAGTTTTGTGTGGAGGAAGAGAGTTGTCTTTAGAGGGCAGGCTGTGACTACCCCCTTGTGTTGTGAGACACAAAGGGAAACGTTCAGTGAGGTCACAGCTGGGTTTAATGATAAGTTCACAGCACCCCCTGAACAGTGCTTTAGACCTCACTGGGAGTAATTATCGTTTCGGCAGGTGTCTACTGCCTCCTCCTCAGTACTGCCTCCTCCGGGAAACCCGGTGGTATACGTAGTGTACGTATGTTCTCTTTTAAAGGTTAAAGCGTGCCATACTCATGAAGCGAAGGCGATGGGCTAATAGCGACACCCGATCCCGGGCCATAACATAATGAAGTAGGGTGGCCAGCTTCCTCCTTTAACCTTCCAGGTTAATAGTAGATGCCGATTTAAGGTTGGATGTACCTTGGACCGTGCAATCACTTGAAAAAATTAAAACAGAATAATAGCTGAGGACAACTTAAGTGATGATGACCTATCGGGAGTGCGATATACTTCCATCAATGCACATGCGAAATCTTGACAGAAATAAAGTAGTATTAGGAATACTATGCATCCTCCTCACCACTGGGTGCTGACGATGGAGGCTGCTACCACTTCAAGGCTAATGATTCAAGCCCTGTGAACGCACCACCGGTTTTTCCCTTATTTTAAGTCAATCATATATCAACTACGACTTCCAGTTTTGTGTGTGAAATCTAAGTAAGAATACATTCTAGAGTGAAGCACCACAGTGATTTAAGCATGACATGACATCATAATCATGTGATCGTACTTTAAACACAGCCTAAGAACACTTATACACTTTGATGTAAAAAATGAATAAATAAATAAATGAATAAATAACAATGCTGCAAGTAAGCATCTTTTATATTGATACATTTGCATTATAAAAGCATGTTAAACATAAAATGTAGATTACAAGACAGAAAATGAATAAATAAGTAAATGAATAAATAGCAATACTGCAAGTAAGCATCTTTTCTATTGATTCATTTGCATTATAAAAGGTATATTAAACAAAATATAGATTATAAGACTGTTAGAAAAATAAGAAAAGAAAAAGTTATCTTTCTTACTATGACACAGTATAAAATGAGGTTCCTGACATAAGAAAAAAAAAAAAAGCTCTGTAGGTATCATAATCGGAGGCAACACTATTACCAGTCTGCCCTTAAGTATTGTAAAATAAATTCTAGTCCAGCAAGGTATCCACTCACCAGTACTCACTTCCTGACAAATACGTTTACATTATCTAGAGTGCCATCATCTACAAGCACTTGTCAGTTTCATAAATCATAAGTACAAGTACTTTTTATATAATCTTACAAGTCATCGGTTTGATATCCTCTAGCAATATAATGTGTGTGTGTGTGTGTGTGTGTGTGTGTGTGTGTGTGTGTGTGTGTGTGTGTGTGTGTGTGTGTGTGTGTGTGTGTGTGTGTGTGTGTGTGTGTGTTTGAATTTCTGGCCAAATGAGTAATAAACTTCACACAGTCACAAGTTTCGCCCTTAGGTCTGGTAATGAGCGAACAAAACAGAGCAACCGATCAACATAATGACAATGGTACTAGCGAACATTTAAGGCAGGTAGGCTATGTGTGAGAAGGGCATAAAAATAAGTCCACCACAGCAGAATAAGAGAGTACGTAAACATACGATGAAAAATGAGAACTGACGGCAAAATAGAAGGCCCATTTGATTCGCATTCATCCTAAAGCGATATTTCGACACATTCATCCATCACAAGACTTAAAACTACGGGAAAAGTTCAAGGAATATATGATCTTTATGAAGAAATAATCGTGGCAGGATTTCACATGGATAAAACTGAATGGTGATAACTGAATATTGTAACATTTCCTGCTGCCGCAACAACACGGGCGGACCGAGGTCGTAATAGTGATAAAGGACACAGCATGTGTCAGAAGGGGCACAGGTACAAGCTCGTATATTAACACATAAGCTGACAGCGGCCATCTTTTGCTTCGACGGAACTACATTACCATACCGCCTTGAAATGATACCATTTATCGGAAGTCGTCGTCTTCACCGTCATACTTTACATTCCCAGGGACAACCAACTCCTTTGTGCATTATTATTTCAAGATAATTTGACGGTCCAGTACTCTTATAATTATGTTCTCAAAGGCACACTTAACGTACGTACCATGACCAGCAGTTTCACAGTATGTATTTCTTTATTTCTCACTGTAACATCACTAAGGATTAAGGCCACCACCGTTCACTAACACGCTATACCATTATTACGTATCGAACAACATGTCTACTTCACAAGCCACGACAATGCACGAGGTCGTTAGCTTAACGGTCATGCAACACATAAACAACATTTCTTATTACACCAGTAAAGCTTCGCTCGTCTTAAGAGAGTAAAGGAAAAGTCTAGTTATTCTTAGCCATTATTTATTTTAGAGCTCAGTGCAGGAAGCCGGGAACCGCACACTGG
>NC_087164.1:6359922-6362422 GCF_035594125.1 Scylla paramamosain | reverse complement strand
TTTTTTTGATACCGAGATCGTTCTTGGTCAGGTAGCCATTTATAATATGTATTTTTTTTTCATTATTGTATTATTTATTTATCTTACTATTTGTTAAATATTTATTTACTTATTTATCTATTTAGTTCTGTTTATCAATCTCATTTATATTATTTACATATTTTATTCAAATATTTTTTTCTATTTTCATTTATTTATTTCTTTATTTCATTTACCTACTTATATTATTTTTCTTACCACATTAACAACATACTTCTAAGTAAAATTTTCTTTCTAATATAACATGCGCCGGGTTCTTCGAGTGTGTTTGTTTCCATGTTTCCCCAGGTGTATGTGATGCTTCAGTGTTTGCGAGGAAGCAGACTACCTTTACGCATTTTAGGTTCTATCCTACCACAACATGCAATGAATAGCACAACATTAAAAAAAAAAAAGTGGCATAAGTAAGCCACAAAACATGGTATTAACAGCCCGAGCATTATAATACCGAGTGCACCCACTCAGTAGAAAAGATATTCCAAATGCGTTCTCTTTTATGAGGAGAGTTAGACGGCTGCAGTGCTCAAATATTCTCGATCCATGCTACTCCGAAACATCTTGCAAGACCAAACCTAATGCAAAGGGGATCATTTTGTTTACAAATATCGGAGCTGAGTGTGTGCAGTGCGTGAGTTCACAACCAAATGCATGTTACCTTGCATCGGCTTTCGCGGATCTAAACCAGACCTTGTTCTGTGGCATAGACTACACACTGTTGGAAGAAAAAAAATCAGTAAAGAGGCCAAGGAAAGTTCTGCCATGTCACTTCCACACGATAGAAAGCAAGGTGAAACTTTTGCTGTTGCCTTGGACATATCAAAAGCTTTTGATAGAGTCAGGCACAAAGCTTTGATTTCCAAACTACCCTCCTACGGTTTGTATCCTTCTCTCTGTAACTTCATCTCAAGTTTCCTTTCTGACCGTTCTATTGCTGCTGTGGTAGACGGTCACTGTTCTTCTCCTAAATCTATTAACAGTGGTGTTCCTCAGGGTTCTGTCCTGTCACCCACTCTCTTCTTATTATTCATTAATGATCTTCTAAACCAAACTTCTTGTCCTATCCACTCCTACGCTGATGATACCATTTCATAGACCAATACCAATTTCATAGACGTCCAACCCTTCAGGAGGTAAACATATACCGCAGGAAAGCCACAGAACGCTTGACTTCTGATCTTTCTAAAATTTCTGATTGGGGCAGAGCAAACTTGGTATTGTTCAATGCCTCAAAAACTCAATTCCTCCATCTATCAACTCGACACAACCTTCCAGACAACTATCCCCTCTTCTTCAATGACACTCAACTATCCCCCTCTTCTACACTGAACATCCTTGATCTGTCCTTTACTTATAATCTGAACTGGAAACTTCACATCTCATCTCTAGCTAAAACAGCTTCTATGAAGTTAGGTGTTCTGAGACGTCTCCGCCAGTTTTTCTCACCCCACCAGCTGCTAACTCTGTACAAGGGCCTTATCCGTCCATGTATGGAGTATGCTTCACATGTCTGGGGGGGTTCCACTCATACTGCTCTTCTAGACAGGGTGGAATCAAAAGCTTTTCGTCTCATCAACTCCTCTCCTCTAACTGACTGTCTTCAGCCTCTCTCTCACCGCCGCAATGTTGCATATCTAGCTGTCTTCTACCGCTATTTTCATGCTAACTGCTCTTCTGATCCTGCTAACTGCATGCCCCCCCTCCTCCCGCGGCCTCGCTGCACAAGACTTTCTTCTTTCTCTCACCCCTATTCTGTCCACCTCTCTAACGCAAGAGTTAACCAGTATTCTCAATCATTCATCCCTTTCTCTGGTAAACTCTGGAACTCCCTGCCTGCTTCAGTATTTCCACCTTCCTATGACTTGAATTCTTTCAAGAGAGAGGTTTCAAGACACTTATTCATCAATTTTTGACCACTGCTTTGACCCTTTTATGGGACTGGCATTTCAGTGGGCATTTTTTTTTTATTAGATTTTTGTTCCCCTTGGCCAGTGTCCTTCCTACATAAAAAAAAAAAAAAGGACTGTTCGGTCTCGATGACCTCATCAAACGAAGAGACCCAGCTTAGCTCCCACACCACCTACCTATTACACACTCGATCTTCTATGTCTATTATACCTACCTCTCTTCTTCCTTCTTTGTGCTGGAATCAACTAACGCTTTATGTTTTTAAAACATTATTATCATTATCATTATTATTATTATTATTATTATTATTATTATTATTATTATTATTATTATTATCATCATTATTATTATTATTATCATTAGTACTACTACTACTACTACTACTACTACTACTACTACTAATATTACTACTACTAATACAATTCTCCTTTTTCTTGTTATTATGATTTAAATTATGAAATAAATATACTCATTTTAATAATTATTTTCGTATGTTTATTATTTTTCATTTATCTATTGTTTATATATTCAGTTTCTTGTTTTATTTGCCGTTCGT
>NC_087164.1:6347422-6349922 GCF_035594125.1 Scylla paramamosain | reverse complement strand
GTCTCGATAGTAAACTTCTCTCTCTTGGTCTTATTTTGACAATGAGAAAGAGAAGTACTAATACCACCACCATCACCATTACCACTACCATCACTACTACTACTACTACTACTACTGCTACTACTACTACTACTAGGGAGCGAAAAAGATTTAGGAGTTATAATTAGCTCTGATCTCCGTCTAAGAATACAATGCATAGAGACGAGAAATACGGCAAATCGGTTATTAATATTAATTTTTAGGAGCGTTAAAAGTAAAAGTCCCGAAGTAAAGTTATATGTGGCGCTGGTCAAACCTTATATAGACTATGTTGTGCAGTTCTGGTCCCCATATTACAGGAAGCACATAGGTCTATTAGAATCAGTACAAAGAAGAATGACTAAAAGCATACAGGGGATGAGGGATTTTCCTTACGAAACGAGACTGGAGCTTTATATTCCTTAGAGAGATGTAGGTTAAGAGGGAACCTGATAGAAGTCTTTAAGTGGTATAAGGGTTATAACAAGGGGGACGTTAGCAAAATTCTTAGGATCAGTAATCAGGATAAACCATGAAATTACAGGTTCAAGCCTGAAAAATTTAGGTTCAAGAAAGATATAGGAAGGAAATGGTCTCAAATAAAGTGGTAGATGGAACGGAATCAGTAATTATTTTGTTAGTGGTGAGTCATTAGGGAGCTTTTAAAGGAAGATTAGACAACTTTTTGGATGGGAACGATAGGTGGAAATAGGTAGGTGTGTTTTATTCAGGGACTGCCACGTGTAAGCTTGATGGCTTCTTGCAGCTTCCCTTATTTTCTCATGTCCTTATGTACTACTACTACTACCACTACTACTACTGCTACTATTACTACTACTACTACTACTACTACTACTACTACTACTACTACTACTACTACTACTACTACTACGACTACTACTACGACTACTGCTGTTAGCACGAATGTTAGTCATGCTGTTGTTGCTGCATCTTCTGCTGCTGTTCCTGTTGTTGTTCCATTTGCTGTCCCCTACTGATGTATGTCATTCAAGTTATTTATTTATTTTTATTTATTTATTATTTTTTTTTTTTTCATGTAGGAGGGACACCGGCCAAGGGCAACAAAAATCCAGTAAAAAAAAAAAAAAAAGAAAAAAAAGCCCTCTGAGATGCCGGTCCCCGAATAGGATCCGAAGCGGTAGTCAAAAATTGAAGGATAATTGTCTTGAAACCTCCCTGAAGAATGAGTTCAGGTCATAGGAAGGTGGAAATACAGAAGCAGGCAGGGGGTTCCAGAGTTTACCAGAAAAAGGGATAAATGATTGCGAATACTGGTTAACTCTTGCATTAGGGAGGTAGACAGAACAGGGGTGAAAGAAAGAAGAAAGTTTTGTGCAGCGAGGCCGCGGGAGGACGGGAGGCATGCAGTTAGCAAGATCAGAAGAACATTAAAATGAAAATAGCGGTAACAAGATAGCAAGATAGCAAGAGATGCAACGCCACAGCGATAAGAGGCTGAAGACAGTCAGTTAGATGAGAGTTGATGAAACGAGAAGATTTTTCATTCCACTCTGTCTAAAAGAGTGATATGAATGGAACCTTCGCAGACATGTGAAACATACTCCGTACATGGACGGATAAGGCCTTTGTACAGAGTTAGCAGCTGGGAGGGGGTGGTGAGAAAAATTGGCGGAGACGTCTCAAAACACCTAAATTCATAGAAGCTGTTTTAGTTAGAGATGAGATGTGAAGTTTCCAGTTTAGATTATAAGAATAGGACAGACCGAGGATGTTCAGTGTAGAAGAGGGGGTCAATTGAGTATCATTGAAGAAGAGGGGATAGTTATCTAGAAGGTTGTGTCGAGTTGATAGATGGAGGAATTGAGTTTAGAGGCACTAAACAATACCAAGTTTGCTCAGCCCCAATCAGAAATCTTACAGAGATCAGAAGTCAGGACTTCTGTGGTTTCCTTGCATGAACTGTTTACTTCATGAAGGTTTGGATGTCCATGAAGAGACGTGGAAAAGTGCAGGGAGGTATCATCAGCGTAGGAGTGGATAGAACAAGAAGTTTGGTTTAGAAGATCATTGATAAATAATAGGAAGAGTGTGGGGACAGAATCCTGAGGAACACTACTGTCAATAGATTTAGAAGAACAGTGACCGTCTACCACAGCAGCAATAGAACGGCCAGAAAGGAAACTCGAGATGAAGTTACAGAGAGAAGGACAAAAGCCATAGGAGGGTGGTATGGAAATCAAAGCTTTGTGCCAGACTCTATCAAAAGCTTTTGATATGTCTAAGGCAACAACAAAAGTTTCACCAAAATCTCAGTAAGAAAAGCCAGATCACCAGTAGAGCGGCTTTGACGGAACCCATACTGGCGATCAGATTGAAGGTTATGGAGTGATAGATGTTTAAGAATCTTCCTGTTGAGGATAGATTTAAAAAAAAACATTAGATAGGCAGGAAATTAAAGCAATAGGACGGTAGTTTGAGGGATTAGAACGGTCACCCTTTA
>NC_087164.1:6327422-6342422 GCF_035594125.1 Scylla paramamosain | reverse complement strand
TTAATGATGATGATGATGATGATAAAATAATAATAATAATAATAATAATAATAATAATAATAATAATAATGATAATAATAATAATAATAATAATAATAATAATAATAATTATAATAATAATAATAATAATAATAATAATAATAATAATAATAATAATGATAATAATAACAACAACAATAACATTTTTTTTCTTAGAATACTAAGCCTATCATATTCAGAATTCGGGTTGATTTAATTGTTTATTTTTCTGTCTTACTTCACTGTTCATATTCGTACGTACAGATTCAAAAGAACTTCATGATGATGATGGTCATAATGGTGACAAATATCATCATCATCATTATCATCATCATCGTCACCACTGAATTCCTGCAACTTTGTATTGACTAGAGCATCATAGCCTATTCATAATGATTTTTCTTTTCTGGGATTCAAGATTTAAATATAAATACTGTTCCTTATATAAATTAAATGAAATGTAGCAATCATCATTACCATCATCAGGAGCACCAGCAGCCTCAGAAGATTCCCACTACTTCTTTAAAAGATATATTCGCAATACATTAATAAAGAAAAGCTTAATTGCTCTCTCTCTCTCTCTCTCTCTCTCTCTCTCTCTCTCTCTCTCTCTCTCTCTCTCTCTCTGTATATATATATATATATATATATATATATATATATATATATATATATATATATATATATATATATATATATATATATATATATATATATATAAAGATAAATAGGTAATCAAAATCGTTCATATACTTGCAAGTTCCACATTATATTCATTGATTTATATTTGTTTATTTATAAACATGTGTGTGTGTGTGTGTGTGTGTGTGTGTGTGTGTGTGTGTGTGTGTGTGTGTGTGTGTGTGTGTGACCTATCATTCAGTCATATGTCACTCAGTCCTCCACCTTACAGATGGAGCCCATAAAGGCGAGGAGGTGCTTCTCGAGGGCTGTGAACCGCGGTGTGCAGCTCTTGGACACAGCTTATTCCGACATGTGCGAGCAGGAGCTAGCCAAAGTCCTTAACCTGTGCTGGAGGAGAGGCGATACTAGGAATGAGTTTTTCATTATTACGAAGGTAAGGAAAACAAGGAGTGTCTGACATACATAACTAAAACACGATTTTCGTTATATTACTGATATTTCATGTTAACGTGTTGAAACGACTTAATCATTGATTTTAGGTTTCATAACAGCACATTCATACACAAACTAGATCATAATAACAACAATAACAAAATAAATGATAAATACAAAGAGGAAAATAAGTAAACAAATGGAATGAGTAAGAAGATAAACACAATAAGTCGGAATAAAATGAAAATAAAATAAATCAGTAAAACGTACAAATGTAATCTTGAAACTAACAAAAAACAACAAACGAAATAAATACTACTTTTCTTTTCAATTTGTTAAAAAGAGCCACACCACATGTTTTTCTGCCCTCAGCTGCCACTCGTCGGCATGAAATGGAACATGGTCAGCAGGTTCTTGGACATATCTCTCAAGAACCTGGGCTTGAACTACGTGGACGCCTTCCTGATGGAGGCGCCCGTGGGCCTGCAGTGTAAGTAATTCTACCCATATGAAGACGTATACTTCATTTCTCTAAGACTCTCGACGTAAACAGATACTGGACTAAAATCATCTGACAGAAAGCAGCTCTGAGAAACCGTAAGTCAGCTATGACTAATGCTCAAACACGCCTTCGCAAAATCCTTAAAAACGCGACTTTCTCACTAGTAACATAATGGACTCAGTTACATCACTCTCTCTCTCTCTCTCTCTCTCTCTCTCTGAATATTGTTACGGCCATTAGAATGTGATCTCAGTTATTGCGCCTCCATAAAAGAATGAAACCAATCAAATCAGTCAAGAATCATCATTGAAAGTGTCTGTTCCATCTGTACGCCCCCTCTCACTCTCACATCCTCCAGTACTATACAACCTTTCCTTCCGCCTGTCTTGATGCCTCATCGTCATTATAGGTTATTGATAATCTATGTTATGCCTTTTTTCCAGCCCGCTACTCCCCGAACAGTCTTTCCCTAACGTACCCTCAGGAGCCAGAAACTAATATTTTACGAAGCTTATCTCACAAGATGCCTGGCACGTATATCCTGGATACTGGGCTGTGTGCCTGAGCCCGCCTCCCTTGTTCCTCGTATTGTTATAACTTAATCCACGTAAACAATCCGAAATATTTCTCTCTCTCTCTCTCTCTCTCTCTCTCTCTCTCTCTCTCTCTCTCTCTCTCTCTCTCTCTCTCTCTCTCTCTCTCTCTCATTCGTATAATACAACAATACAGTCAATCACGCATGGAAAAAGAGAGGAGTTTTCCTATTGAGAGCAGGTATCAAAAGCACAGATCAAACACACAAACACACACACACACACACACACACACACACACACACACACACACACACACACACACACACACACACACACACACACGCGTACATGCGCTCAAATCAGACACAAGCATAATTGTTCATTCACTCTATTAAGCCAAGCGAGTGACACTCCACAAGCTATAGGATGCGTTGAGCGAACAGGTAACAATATCGGGCGGTTTAAAGGTGTCCACTGCATTGTATTAACACAGCTGAGGCTTAGAGAGAGAGAGAGAGAGAGAGAGAGAGAGAGAGAGAGAGAGAGAGAGAGAGAGAGAAGGGAGGAGTGAAACTCGTATATTCATAGTTGTATTCATAGTTGTAGTCAAAAAATTCCATCCAAGTCCGTCCATTGCCTCTTGTTTCTACTTTTAGTATCGTTTTCCAGGAATCTGGTGTCGATCTGACAGACCAATATAGTACTGCTGCCGATAATACACTAGCGAGGTTTTTTTTTTTTCTTTTTTTTTTCCTGTTGGTGTCATATCTGTGCGCTCGCACGCGTCTGTGTGTGTGTGTGTGTGTGTGTCAAAAGAGAAATATATATATATATATATATATATATATATATATATATATATATATATATATATATATATATATATATATATATATATATATATATATATATATATATATATATATATATATATATATATATACTCGTATATATATATTTTGACACACACACACACACACACACACACACACACACACACACACACACACACACACACACACACACACACACACACACACACACAGACACACGCCCGGGCGCACAGATATTAGACTCCAACATGCAGGTAAAAGAAGAAAAAAAAATAAACAAATAAAAATTTAAAAAAAGACACCGCGCCATTATATTATCGGCAGCAGTACTATATTGGTCTGTTAGATCGATACCAGATTCCTGGAAAACGATACTAGAAGTAGAAACAAGAAGCAATATATATATATATATATATATATATATATATATATATATATATATATATATATATATATATATATATATATATATATATATATATATATATATATATAATGTTCCTCTGAAATCGTATAATGCAGTCGTTTTCTTTTTTTTTATTTATATAATTTATGGAATACATTGAACAGGAACAAAGGAAGAAAAAGAGTCATACTACTGAAATACCAACAGTGGTAATGGTTTTATTGATTTTGCCACGTTAGCATTAAGTTTATGAAATTATTATTATTGTTACTATTATTGTTATTATTATTATTGATGTTATTATTATTTATGTTATATAATTCAAAGAGGAGAGTTGAATTCCGTTAATTGAGTGTGCTGGTTAATGTACTGCATTCTGCACATCTGGTGAAAGGCTGCTGTGTTCTCGGACAAAGACAAGAGATGCAGGGAGGGTGATTGGTGTAGGGAGGGTGATTGGTCCCTCGGGTGATAGATGGAATGACACGCCCGCCAATTTGAAATGTGTTGTATCGCTTAACAACAGCAGTTAATTGAGCATTTATGAACCAAATGCCTCGTTACTGCACGATCATCTCATTATCTGGTATTTTACATGCGTTCACGCGTCAATTCCAACACTACCCGGGACACCGAACGTGACGGCCATCGCGCCCCGCTGCAGCAGCTTGGCTACCCCCATCATATTCACACATCACGTCTCGTTTTTTTTTTTTTTTTAAGTTCATCTTTTCTTTCTGTCCTTGTTTTTTTTCCCTTTCTACATTTCCTTTATTTATTCTTTTTTTTTTTTTTTTTTAGGTTATTGCTTCACCATTTTTTACTGTGCTTCATCAATTATTTATTTTACGCAATGCAATTATGAAGGGGATCATCTCGGTCAATGGAAATTATTACTGAATTATAATGAGTCGCTGTTTCGTGTCTTGGTGCTTGTCTCCTTCCACACCAAAGCAAAGGATCAAGGACTAGCGCGGATAATTCCGTCACACGAGTCAGAGCGATCCCAAGCAGAAAATGCAGGCGGGATGCAAGGTATGTTAGGAGAATCTCACGTTCACACATTTGTTAGACGTTCTCAAATACCTGCCCTTCTTCAACCCAGTAAATATGAATGTTAAATAGTAAAAAAATAAATAAATAAAAAAAAATGATGAATAAAATAATAATTAAATAAACGTCTGGAAGGAATGCCTCGTTTGCTTTGGTTGCCGATAGTAAACATCCTTTTCCCTCCACTCTCGCTGAAAGAGAATAATGGGCCTCCCTAGAAAGAAGAATATGAGAGGAAAGAAGCCCCGCTGTTCTGCCCCTTCAATAGAATACCACTATCTGGGTCTCTAAAGGAATGCGTGGCATGGTGCCGGCGACGCCCTCGTAGTGCTTCCTGCCACCATACGGTTTCGTCAATATTGGGTATTGGTAAGGAGATACGTAGTGTTAATAACCGCTGATAAGATATGTAGTTACACTGACAGATAAGAAATTCGTAACCAATATGAGCTGGTGTTATTTTTTTATACTATAGAGCAACAGTATAATGGCGGAAATGAACATAAAGTTAACAAATTCTATTCAAAACATTTCTTCGTATCATGTTTATAAAATGGAATCAAAACGTCGTCTTATGAGGCATCTTATTTCCAATAAAAAACTATATTTTCAAATTTTGATGTAGGGAGCCGGAGGTTTGGGGGCAAGACAAAGGGCACATTAGTTTATTACATTAAATTAAATGAAGCAGTAGTGATTAATGTTGGACGGATAATGTACATCTAACACATGCGTACCTCATGTTCCGTAATGTACATGTATTTGTATGATGATTTCATCCCCAAACTGTGTAGGACTTTTAGATTTAGCGTCCCAGCTTGGAGGAGTTCTTCCGTGACACCTGTCTTCGTGCTAGGGAAACTTTCTGTCTCACTGATGGTGCGAGAAATGTGTCGCCTCAGTCAGGTGTCTGTTCTCCTCCGCGAGTTGTAATGACTACCTCGTTTACCTTGAAATGTGTGTGTGTGTGTGTGTGTGTGTGTGTGTGTGTGTGTGTGTGTGTGTGTGTGTGTGTGTGTCAGTTGTTGTAATATTGGTTCATCGTAATTAGTTTGTGTTTTAACATCTTATTTGTCTTCTCCTTTCCTTTTACGTTCGGCGCAAAGTGATGACGTTATTGCAGCGCTCTGAATCAATCAACCGTTAAGTACTTACTCGTAAAAGTATGCTGAGGGAGTCCCAAGAAGAGCTTCACCTGGCGAGCCGCGGGGCCCTCTCCATAGGTGTCGTGCAACATGGCCTGGATCTCAGTTTTAATCGTAGACGTATTGCGTGAATTATGTGGTGTCAAGCGCATTTCTTGGAAGGAAATTAATGCTAAAGAAATTTTAATGTTTAGTATTAAAAAAAAAAAAAATCTTATAAGCATAATTTAAATTCACTTGGAAAAAAAAATAAAGAAAGAAAAAAAATCACTTGCACTTGCACACCATTAATAACACCATTAATAATTTTATATGTACGAGAATGTTTACAGAAGCACTAAGACACCGTGTTTGTTCCATGAAGTTGATGTGCCTCTCCAGCGCACCTCTACATTCAAGAAGAGATCCAGCACAACTATACTGCAGAACATAATTACATGGATATTCATTAATTGTGATTTACCTCTATTCATGTGTGTGTGTGTGTGTGTGTGTGTGTGTGTGTGTGTGTGTGTGTGTGTGTGTGTGTGTGTGTGTGTGTATATATATATATATATATATATATATATATATATATATATATATATATATATATATATATATATATATATATATATATATATATATATATATATATATATATATATATATATATATATATACGAGTATATATATATATATATATATATATATATATATATATATATATATATATATATATATATATATATATATATATATATATATATATATATATATATATATATATATATATATATATACAGAAATTGATTCGACACATTCTCCTTATCTACAGACATAAATGATACCGAAGTCCGTCCAGTGGACGAAAAGGGAAACTGCCTTTTGGACATGACCACAGACCTGCTAGAAATCTGGAGACATATGGAAATATTGGTGAGTAGCACACCTGAAAAAAAGCAATAAACTATTAAACTATGAAGCCTGATATGCCGAACCTGCATCCCTTCGTTTATTAATTATGTAGATATTTGCCGAGGCAGGTGCCCTGTTTACTTTAGGTGTTTCTGAAAGTGAAGAATATATGACTGTCAGGTCAAGAACCAGTCGTGGAAGTTTAGAAAATAGTAGAGTATATATACATGGTATAAATATGAAAATAAGTAGTAGAGAAATTCAGGCAACTTGGAGACTCAGGTAAATTAACTGACAAGTAATTGATGACTGCACTGAAGCGGGTGTGTGTACTCTCTTTATGTGTGTATAAAATATGTGTTGAGTTTGAAATGTTTACGGCTAAATATAAGTCTTTCCGGAGTAAGATTTAGACACACACACACACACACACACACACAGAAAAAAAAACACACACACACACACACACACACACACACACACACACACACACACACACAAACTCTCCTAAGGATATTTTTCTCCTTTTCTGACAGTTAACATCTGGCCGAGCAAGAATGATAGGGGTTAGTAACTTCAACATAGAACAAGTGGAGTGCCTCATTAATAGTAAGTCCTACTTGATGCGTCAGTTTCTGTATTTTTTTTTTTTTTTCAGAAACTATTAACTGGGAACTTTATGCATAAGCCAAATGTGATTATTGTATCCAGCTTGGTTATTAATTTATCTACATATATTTTCAATAAAAGTAATTTATTGCATAACATTTTTTCCTCCACGAGTAGGTGCACATGACACTACAGGAAGATATGAAAGTATTTGACTTTCTCCCATACAACAATGACAAAAATTATATGAAGAAAAAGCTATCGATGGCGTTTATTATTTACAATGAATGTGAAAAATATTTTCCTTTCGGCTTCATGTGCGATTAACGATTAAGAAATTGCAAAAAAAATCGTTTAAAGATATAGTAACAAATATACAAAAAAAAAAAAGAAAAAAAAAATCCGTGAAGCTAGTACAGTCGGAGAGATGAAGTATTGTTACATTGTCAGGTTTCGGCAGATGGCGATTCTGCTTAACACACGCCACAGAAGCATTCGTTTGTAGCTTTACTGATACGTTTCAATGAGTATTTGTGTGTGCAATCCTTGATCTATTTTTTAATGATGTAATAAATAACACAATACAATATGTTAAATGCAATCGTGTGCATTTATTTTAAAGGTGCGACTGTAAATGTCTGTCCGAAGGCTAACAGACTGTCACCATTGGCCAGAGATGAGATGCCAAACATCTATCTGTTCTTATTCGTACATTTCTGTATAAGCTGATGATTTAATAATTTGATATTCATAGAAAATATGAATACCATAAAGATAATAATATAGAAATATCACGCCATGTCTCAACAGCACTCCATGTCGTCATTATCAAGCGACCGTTTGCAATGTTTATTATTTTCTTTAACAGACAAAAAGACTTGCGTAAAAAAAATGAGGCCTTGGAATTACTTTGCTTAATATGATATATATATATATATATATATATATATATATATATATATATATATATATATATATATATATATATATATATATATATATATATATATATATATATATATATATATATATATATATATATATATATACACACACACACACACACACACACACACACACACACACACACACACACACACACACACACACACACACACGCATGCACCGTTTTAAAGTCTTTTTGATATGTATAAGTAATACTTACGGAAATTTCTCATATAAATCAAATAAAGTTCATCTGCTTTGAACTTTTCATTATATTTTACAATCATCCAGTCAATTCATAGATCAGAGTGTTCACTGTATGCCACTGTGGTTTAATAACGTTCGTACAAGTCAGTAAGTATGATTATTTTTTTCATTGTGGTACATATCAAGCCATATATTCATCTGTCTGGCAATTTATTTCAATTTTGTAAGTAATTTCGAGTAAAACAACATGACTGAAATATAATAAAATTAAAAGAAGACATCACAAGTTGACCTCATAAAATTGGAAGCGTCAGCTTCGCCGTGCATTTCAGAAATTGTCTTTTCACAGTTACAGCTTCTTGAGTGCTTCAAGGATAAAACAAAAGGTCACGGAGTAATACACACCGCACCATAATCTATAATTTCTGATTCTGGGAGAAGAGCAATGCCAAGCTGGTCAATCCTCCAAACGACTTGAGGCCGATGTGAAGGCTGCCTAAGAAGCCACGATAAAAATCTAGAGGTCATTGAAGGGCACGAAAAAAGAAAGAGTTATGACAAGTTGACAAGCTCCATGACGAACTAGAGAAGAGAGATAATGATAATGGGAATGAAAATTACGAAACTTAGTGAACGAAAAGGCTAAAACAGATAAAAATATGACGCTGAATATGTAGGCTGAAACCTACACACGAAGTGACACAGACACACGCATAGACAGAATGGCGTTGAGTAACGTATCAGTATCCATGTCACGAATAATTCACGGATTCGCTACATAGGTGAGTAGCTTTAAAGGAATTTTCTTGGGAATACTGACGTCATGCAAGATCATATAACAAATATTTACGATGATAAGACGGTCCATATGTCGACAATAACGGCCTTGTCACTGTTGCACGAGATTAAAACGGCGATGTAGTTTATTGCCAACAACACCCATAAAGAAGTACGATATAATAAAAGTATTTCACCCCATTTTTATGTACATTGGATAGAACAACACACACACACACACACACACACACACACACACACACACACACCACAAGAGAGAGAGAGAGAGAGAGAGAGAGAGAGAGAGAGAGAGAGAGAGAGAGAGAGAGAGAGAGAGAGAGAGAGAGAGAGAGAGAGAGAGAGAGAGAGAGTTTCTCATTGCATCACATAAAAAAATAAAACCACGCTATCAGTAATTACAAGTAATCGCACATTTGTTTTAATCAACAGGTATGATAATCCTGTTATACACAAGATTGTGAACAATAACCTGCAGGAAATGCTTTGGAGGCACTCTGGCTGGCGGTGTACCGGGGACGGGAAAAGAGAGGCAGACTTGAGTGGTGTGTTGAAGGCAAGTGGCCAAATGCCTACTTGAAACAGTAATATAAGGGCTGAGTGAGGGGTTGCCACGGACCAAACCTGGTGTAATAGTGTATTAAGCTGCCTGGGAAAGGGGAGTAGCGAGGGGAGTTGAAGCAGTAAAGTGAAACAGGTGAAGCAACGACTCGAAGGGAGAGGGAAAGACGCAAACTTTGATAACCTGCGGGGCGGGGTGCAAAGCAACGTGCTAGAAGATAATCCTTGTATTCATTCCTAATTCTGCTCTAAATTCTTGCTCCTTGCATCGTGTGGGATGTGTGAGGCATTTGTTCTATGTAAAACTGCCGTATCAGTCTTGGTTAGCATCTCCATCTTGCACGTTCATTTCATCTCACTCATACGTAAAGAACGCCGCCAGCCATGGTGTGGTGCGCCCATGCAATCGTCCCAAGTGTGCACAATAACCAATAAGAGTATCAGAGAAAACACTTACAGCCCAAGGTTCTTCCGGGGTTTATATTATTTATCTTCGTAAAACAATATTGGCTGCTGCTCCTAACATGCATCAAGAAATCAAATAACACTAAAAGAAATTATTATGAACATTATATATTTATTTCCCCACCTTCATGTCTTTTTTTTAACAAGTAAATTATTTTTCGTGAATTATTTAGCGGAATTTATGTACGGTACGATTGCAAACGACAGTTTGTCAGATGAAAATCTTGTTTGAAGGGAGACATGCAGAAACAACAAGGCCTTTCAGTTAACGAGGACAAGCGAATGTATCTATCTGGGATGGGGAAGAGGGAAGAAAGATTTAATATATAACAAAGGCATAGAGAGAGAGAGAGAGAGAGAGAGAGAGAGAGAGAGAGAGAGAGAGAGAGAGAGAGAGAGAGAGAGAGAGAGAGAGAGAGAGAGAGAGAGAGAGAGAGAGAGAGAGAGAGACCCTTTACATTTGTGCTGGTTTCAAATTTTTCTGTGATGGAATAAAAGGTAATGCATCCAAAAGTTTACTACTGCAACAAAGTAAATATACGTCACTGAAATAGTTCTTCTTGCTCTTGTCCTTTCTTTTGAGAAGAGGCTCTTTGCATGTTTGTCGGTCCTTGACCTTTCTTCTGGAGGACCAGTTTATCTGTCTATCCGTCTGTCCGTCTGTTAACTCACCTGTATGTCTATCCACTCAGCAAGCGTCCATCCAACTATCTTTTTACTTGAGAGTTTATCTATGTTTTTTTTTTTTTTTTTATCTTTCTCTTAATGTCATTCCTTGTTTTTTTTTCTTTCAACTTCAATGTAATTCTGTACACAATATTTGCTACAAAAAGATATTTCAACGGCTCCTCAGAGGCTCGCATCCCGCCGGCGATAGCACAACTCGACATCAACGCTTACAACATGCGCAGTATTGAGAGGAGGCTGCTTAGCGACCTTGGTGTCTCCGTGATGGCTGTATACGTCACGGGTAACCCTTTGCTGGATGACAGGTGAGTGTGTGTGTGTGTGTGTGTGTGTGTGTGTGTTATATCTGCTTTCATATTTTCCGATCGTGTTCATACATAACGAAACACACACTCTCTATCTCTCTCTCTCTCTCTCTCTCTCTCTCTCTCTCTCTCTCTCTCTCTCTCTCTCTCTCTCTCTCTCTCTCCTGTCATTAGGAATACCACTCAACATATATTTAAAGAAAAAAAAAGGAGAGTATGGATGTAATACTAAAAATCGACTCAACCCCTCCTTCTCTTCTTAAACAGTGATAAGCTACCGGTCTTGCGGAAGCATCCCAAAGTGAAGGAGATCGCCAGGAACCACAACGTGAACTCCGTCTGCGTGTTGATCAAGTACCTCATCCAGCAGCACATCGTGTCCCTCGTTAAGTTCACCTCTGTTGATGAACTTGACAAGACCTTTGAGGTAAGTGTGTATGTGTGTGTGTGTGTGTGTGTGTGTGTGTGTGTGTGTGTGTGTGTGTGTGTGTGTGTGTGTGTGTGTGTGTGTGTGTGTGTTTAAATCATAAATATGTGCTTTTATTATTTTCCCCTATTATGCTGTGTAGAAAGGATGGATTGTGGTGTGGGGGAGATTTGAATAGGTGGTCAGGTGCTATTCTGTCTTCTAGGTAAATTCCACCTATGTAGATTCCTCATGAAAAATTCAGCCAACATAATAATCGTACCTCACGATCAGTTTCATAGCTTAACCTAACCTAACATTACCAATCTTATCACAGAACAATGGTGTTTTAATAAGAAATGTAGTGGATGGAGCGTGTATGCAGGAAATATTCCCAAAGAAACTTGCGATATATTTTGAGTGTCTGTTTTCTTGCAATGCAGTTTACGTTTATCATTCTCTCTCTCTCTCTCTCTCTCTCTCTCTCTCTCTCTCTCTCTCTCTCTCTCTCTCTCTCTCTCTCTCTCTCTCTCTCTCTCTCTCGTGTACACACACACACACACACACACACACACACACACACATACTGTGTGTGTGTGTGTGTGTGTGTGTGTGTGTGTGTGTGTGTGTGTGTATATATATATATATATATATATATATATATATATATATATATATATATATATATATATATATATATATATATATATATATATATATATATATATATATATATATATATATATATATATATATATATTATATTATATTTGATTACTTATGTGTGTATTCCACAACCTGCCTGTTATATTCTCAGACAATCGATTCTTTCACGCTGACTGCCGCAGACATGGGCACGCTTCATTCCCTGGATCAGGGTGGAGACTTACGACTCCGGGATTTTGTTGATTACAAAGGGTATGTTACGCTTATCAACTAAAAGAAAATGAAGTTAACAGTATCAGCATATAGTACTTCAAAGTAAAGTTTCTTCTGGAAGCTAAATATAGGCGCAGCTGCTCTTGTCACGTAACGGCTGCTCATATCCTTTTTCTGCTATTTATATACTCTCCAATGACATGATGCTAAAGATAACATTACATGTTTTCTTACATTTGATTATATCGCAAATATTTTACCATTAACGTTACTAAGGTGCCCTTTTGGAACAGTATTTATAATAATATACTCCCTCTTCTCACTATTGCGACATGAAAATAATATACGTACAATAGTGTACATATACTTGTAGTTAAAACTCATTGCATTGTGCTAACTGTTTATGTTGTCATTACAGATGCCAGAATCATCCGGAGTTTCCTTTCTCGTACGATGCTAGACATCCAGACGTGAATCCTGGAAAATGGAAGCGTTCCCGAAATCTGCTTGGCACTCCACCACGGTACGACTTCCTTGACCCAAATTGTCCCTTTCCTATCAATGAGTATGATTATCGAAGGCTTCCTTCTCATCCGCCACAACCTTACGTAACCAGTAGCAAAAGACCTCTGAGCATTACTGAAGAAAACACACCAAATGTATCCAGTCTAAAGAGACCCTTCTGCCTAATAGAGGGAGAAGCAAAAAATCAAGAAGCACATAAGAAACAGAATGAGAAAGTTACTATACAACGATCCGTTTGCAATCTTGTGTCACTCGTACATGAGGAATCTCCATCACAGGGTACTAATATGACACCAAACATTCATCTTGGGCAGAGAGATGAGGCAGATAACACGCTCCCAAAAATCTGGGCTAAGGGTTACATCAGTTTAACTCTTACGACGGAGAAAGGTCTCTTTAAAGATGTTCCGACCCATTTTTCAGGGGAATTCCAGGTTCCTCTAAAACCTGAAGGTAGTGTGAAGAAGGATATGCCTGAAGAGACTGATTACGAAGACGAACACATAGGCACAGAGGCAGTAAAAGGAAATCATTCGTTACCCAACAGAATTCCATCCCCCCGAATCCCTTCCACGGCTCTGGCTCAAAGACGTTCTCAAGCTGTGACAGGTCAATTTCGGAAAGAAACACGACATCGGATGCGCCGTGAAGATGAAATACCTTATCAGCCATACACCAAAAAGTGCGGATGCGAGTGTCCTGGGTGTAATAAAAAAAACCCAACCTCTGGAAATAAGAAACGACAGTAATAGTTTACCGTGCAATAAAATTATGAAAAGAAAGAAGCTGAATGTTTACCAATAAAGCCACACAAATATATGGAATTTTCTACTAGCAAAATTGATACGGAAAACCAGTAAGAAAAAATTAATTAACATGAAAGTGAAATAAGTAAAACACTTCATCTCAATGAAGAAAAAAATAATGAATTAGAAGCTATCAAAAAAATAGTCACTTTAAAAAGCCATATTTTTCTTCAGGTACAGAATATGGTTACAACAAAGATGATATCGAATATCACTGCGCATTTCTGAAAACAGAAAACACAGTGTATGATGACAAGCATCCGAAAGGAGGCACGGGGGAGACCAGAAGACGCGTCAAAAGAAGCATATAAAAAACTCGTTTGCTGGATGGACCAGGCGCTCATCTAATTCTGATGGCTAGACATTTTAATACCAATGTGAAACATACGAGAATACTTAACTGATGATGGCTATACATATAATTATCTTCATGCTTATAAAAACATGATTTATACTTCGGTAATTTGATGGTATTTGATATTTAAGTTTAGAAGCAATGATGCTTATATATCATATTAAGGAGACATTAGCACTTGCTATTTTATTATTTTCTTTTCAAGAAATAAGTTTAGTTCCTGCAAGGAAAAAAATGAATATTCATTTGATATTCTAAAAGGAATCGTATTTCTTTTCGCGACTGAATGACTAATGTGTATTACTCAAAGGAATTAATTGAACTATTTCTTCAGTAACAAGTATTGTGTACCGGTGAAAGGCGAAAGACTTATTGCTGTCTGAACCTGTACCCCACATCAACTTTGCGTCAGATTCTTGTGGTTCATTACACACCCACAAACATAAAATATTCTGCATATGAGATCCTAATCTTTTTTTCTTTGTTACATTACTATGTATGTATGCACATTAAGATGAAAAAATAATACAATGTATCACAGATTTTTCATCTATGAATAGTAGGTCCAGAACCTACAGTAACTTCACTAAATCTTGATTTAAATAAGTTGCTTGAACTTCCTTACACATTACGCGTTAGGTCAGCATTGGATTTGTGATTATCACTTAGATCTATGGATTCCACAATTTTTCCCTTTATCTTGTAGGTATATTGCCATGTGTGTGTGTGTGTGTGTGTGTGTGTGTGTGTGTGTGTGTGTGTGTGTGTTTTCAAAGGTGTGAGAGATGTTAAGATGTAAAATCGTGGGAGCACCGCGTGGTCATTTTGTGAAGATAGTGGTGCAGTGGGTAAGCTGTGTGGTGTGATGGAGATTGAAATAACTTTTGATGGCATAAATCTCTAATATTTGAGCTTCCCTTATATGACTTTCATCTATTTTTCTGTATTTTTTCTTAAATTCTTCCTGTTACTTCAGGGACACCATTTC
>NC_087164.1:6307422-6322422 GCF_035594125.1 Scylla paramamosain | reverse complement strand
GAATCAGTACAGAGGAGAATGACTAAAAGGATACAGGGGATGAGGAGTATTCCTTACGAAGCGAGGTTGAAGCGGTTAAATTTACATTCTCTAGAGAGACGTAGGTTAAGAGGGGACCTGATAGAAGTCTTTAAGTGGTATAAGGGTTATAACAAGGGAGATGTAAGCAAATTTCTTAGGATCAGCAACCAGGGTAGAACAAGAAATAACGGGTTCAAGCTTGAAAAATTTAGGTTTAGGAAGGAGATAGGAAAAAATTGGTTCTCAAATAGAGTGGTAGATGAGTGGAACGGACTCAGTAATCATGTAGTTAGTGCTAGGACACTAGAGAGCTTTAAGAGAAGATTAGACAAGTTTATGGATGGGGATAACAGATGGAAATAGGTAGGAGTGTTTCATACAGAGACTGCCACGTGTAAGCCTGGTCGCTTCTTGCAGCTTCCCTTATTTCTTATGTTCTTATGTTCTTATGTACTACTACTACTACTACTACTACTACTATTACTACTGCAGAAAATTATAACACTAACAGCAATAGTAGCAGCAGCAGCAGCAGCAGCAGCAGCAGCAGCAGCAGCAGCAGCAGTAGTAGTAGTAGTAGTAGTAGTAGTAGTAAAAGTAGCGGCGGCGGCGGCAGCAGCAGCAGCAGTACTCGCAGGTAGTCGTAGTAGTAGTAGTAGTAGTAGTAGTAGTAGTAATAGTAGTAGCAGCAAATGCAGCAGCAGTAGCAACAGTAGTACTCGTCGATAGTAATAGTAGTAGTATTATTATTATTATTATTATTATTATTAGTAGTAGTAGTAGTAGTAGTAGTAGTAGTAGTAGTAGTAGCAGCAAGTGCAACAGCAGCAGCAGCAGCAGCAGCAGCAGCAACAACAATAAATGTAGTAGTAGTAGTAGTAGTAGTAGTAGTAGTAGTAGTAGTAGTAGTAGTAGTAGTAGTAGTAGTAGTAGTTGTAGTAGCAGCAGCAGCAGCAGCAGCAGCAGCAGCAGCAGCAAATGTAGTAGTAGTAGTAGTAGTAGTAGTGTAGTAGTAGTAGTAGTAGTGTAGTAGTAGTAGTAGTAGTAGTAGTAGTAGTAGTAGTAGTAGTAGTAGTAGTAGTAGTAGTAGTAGTAGTAGTAGTAACAAGAATGATGACGATAACAACATCAAAGCGGATAAGCACGTCCACAAGCACATGATTTACTTCCCATAGACGTGCTTATCTTTGTAAGACACGTGATGTATGCACTATATAGCCAATCGCTAGGTTCACAGGACAATGACGTCAGAACAGCAGGTACGCACTGGCGAATCACAACACTCACATGGAAGTTTCGTCAGAAGAGAGCCAAGGGCAATAAAAATTCGCCCCCCCCAAGAAAAAAGGCTCACTGAGATGCCGGTACTCTATAGGTTCCAAAGCGGTAGTAAAAAAATAAAAGATAAGTGTCTTGAAACCTCCCTCTTAAATGAATTCAAGTCATAGGAAGGTGGAAATACAAAAGCAAACAAGGAGCTCCAAAGTTTACCAGAGAAAGGGATGAATGATTGAAAATACTGGTTAATTCTTGAAAGTCTTGTGCAGCGAGGCCGCGGAGGGAGAGGAGGTATGCAGCTAGCAAGATCAGAAGAGCAGTTAGCATAGCATGAAAATAGCGGTAGAAGATAGTAAAAGATGCAACATTACGGCGATGAGAAAGAGGCTGAAGACAGTCAGTTAGAGGAGAGGAGTTGATGAGACGAAAAGCTTTTGATTCCACCCTGTCTAGAAGAGCGGTATGAGTGAAACCCCCCAGACATGTGAAGCATATTCCATACATGGACGGATAAGGCCCTATACAGAGTTAGCAGCTGGAAGGGTTAGAAAAACTGACGGAGACGTCTCAGAACTCCTAACTTCATAGAAGCTGTTCTCCTAACTTTAGAGAAGATGTTTTAGCTAGAGATGAGATGTGAAGTTTCCAGTTTAGATTATAAGTAAAGGACAGACCAAGGATGTTCAGTGTAGAAGCGGGGGGACAGTTGAGTGTCAATGAAGAGGGGATAAATGTTTGGATGGCTGTGTCAGGTTGATAGATGGAGAAATTGATGTTTTGAAACATTGAACAATACTAAATTTACTCTTCCCCAATTTTAGATTTAAGAGATTAGATGTCGGACGTTCTGTGGCTTCCCTGCGTGAGTAGTTTCCTTCCTGAAGCATTGGAGGTCTACGAAAAGACATGGAAAAGTGCAGAGTGGTATCATCAACGTAAGAGTGGATAGGGCAAGAAGTTTGGTTTAAAAGATCATTGATGAATAAGAGGAAGAGAGTTGCAAATACCAATACTTATAAGTATATTCATGAGTACCTTATGTTGAAAAATACCTTCTTGCTGTTCTTCGGTATAATGCTTTACCATAATGTGCAATGTTAAAAAATTATCCATGAACAATGAATCGTAACTAGCGATGGTAGTGGAGGAGGATGAAGGTGACGACACATCACACAACGTGGTGTATATGAAGCCATTATAGATGCCATTATCAAAAGCAAAAAAGTCAAACTATACATCGCTACATCAGTAGGATTCAAGAATTTCATCAGAGTACTTTTTTTTAAAGAAAAGCGGTTATGGGATTTTCAAAACAATCTAGAAGTGGCTGTGAGCGACATATCTTCTGAAGCCGTAGTAATAAATTTAAGGTTGTTATTCTTGTTGTGAACATTTTATTTTGCACAATGCGTATTTCTCATGCTGGATTCTTAAATGAATGCACTTCAAGAATGACTTTGATGCCACTTTTTTTTTAGAGTTGAAATTTATGAAACATATCTGGCATAGTCAACTTTCTGCACTGTTATCATTTCTCTAGTCGATGTAATTGTATAGTTACTTATAGAGACCAGATTTATCAGGTAGCATAATTTGATATTTGTAGCCAAGATCACTAATACACGGTCTGGATCTTTGCTAAACGCGATTTTATAATCCCTTTCGCAAAGCCAACAATATCGTGTGGAACACAAGACTATAAGTACGTATTGGCAGCATTATTACCTGTTTACTTGCACAACAATTATCATTACCAACAGTCTTGGAGTAATAACAAATTCGTCGCAACTATACTTTTCTTTATACTTGATATTTTGTAATGCACTCAGGCAACTCTAAGGAAGTTCATCTCCGTCACGACTGAGATCTGTGGTAACACCTGTCACACTGTTTACAACGTCTGGTACACTGCTTACAGGGACTGAATTCAATGCAACGTCCTTCATACTCTGTGTCACTGTACACATAATAACCGAGGGACAACAGAACAAATGCAAAAATAAGCCTGCCTCAACCTAGGCAACCCAGTCATCGTCTACTGAAAAACGGAATCTGAACATCTATTGCCATTCCAGACACCTGACAGCCAGACACCGTGTACTTTGCTAGAGTTGTAGGAACGAGGGCTCTTATTTTTTAAGATAAATTTAGGATTACTGGTCAGATTATATGAAGAATTCGATATATATATATATATATATATATATATATATATATATATATATATATATATATATATATATATATATATATATATATATATATATATATTGCTTTCTCGTCAGGCAATCCGGTCAAGGGGAAAAGAAAAAAAAAAAAAGAAAAATGCTCGCGCACCATGCCGGACCCTAAAAAACTCGGAAGTAGAGGAATCAAATATAGAATACGAATGAGAATGAAAATACCGTAATTCGAGTTGTAGAACATCACTGACTCCTTAACATACAAACTCACTGAAAGGAACAGGAAATCAGTAGCAACACCTGTGACCACAACACGTGTCAAACATTATTATTATCTTTATACTGGTGTTACTGACAGTAACATACTACTCTTCGAAGATATTTTCACAGCGATGAATGAAGAAGCTTCTAAATTCCGCTATTTTACAGCTGAAAAAAAATGAAATAAACAAATAAATAAATAAAAAATAAAAATGAACGGGTAACAGAAGTGTCTCAAATCAGCTGAGGCAATGAATTTCAAGACTTCATTGCTTTGTGCATTTTTCAGTATATCTGTTTATCAGTATGTCAGTATGTGAATATCTGGCACAAAAAATGGATTCTAAATAATATGCAAGTGATATAGCTGTTTACAGCAGGTAAACAATACATTTTGTGTTGACAAATATATATTCTCTATCGACTTTCTGCTTGGATTAGCGGGTCGTAGCTATCAGGGTGTAAAGAAAATTTTCTGTTTATGATATCTGAGGGAGTGCATTGAATACGGACTCTCCACCACAAACCTTCCGTTCTCACACCTGATGTTATTCGGATGCGAAATGAAAACCAAGCGTGGCATCATGGACTAATGAGTACCTTTAATTCAACACTGCATGGCATTGTTCATAATTTCCTTATCTATCCAGTGACACAATATTTATGTAAAATTAAGGCATACTATCACATCCATCAAAAGTTTGATGTCAAACACAATTAGTGAGAAATATTAGTTATGAGCCCAGTCTTTGAACCACGGTAACAGTGAAACCAGCAGTGGCTTGTTAAAGTACCCACGTTTGTTTGTACTGGAGTATTCGTATGATACCACAGAGATGGATTTGAACCTTCGTTGAATTATACACGACTGCTGCGCCGGCGGGACCACCCATGAAGGCACACACAACTCCAAGGCTTAATGTATGACCAGGCGTGGGACTGTATAATTCTCTCCAGTAGTGTACCACTGCAGATAAAACTGGGACGTATAAAATTGACAACTTTCCATAGTCAAGCTGACCGCCTTACACTACAAGATAACTTTTTTATCCACCTTGGAATTAGCTTTCAAACAGAAGAGGGAAGCTATGTTTCCGACATTATATGTTATAGTTTTATGAGTAGAAAACATTGCTACTTAAGACACTTCATGACACACGGAAACGATTTATGATCGTATCAGTACTCTTCTCTGCCTATCACTGCATCTTACAGGTAAGTAGAGCTCTGTCTACCTCACATAGGTAAACCTTCTAAAAGTAATAGCGTTACTAATGCGGGACTTATGAATCTAGCTACCTTTGAGAGTGTCACTGTATTGAATCATGGAGCGAAAAATGTCTTGAATTACCGAGACTTCTTTATCTGCTGATGTGAGAAGCTGTGTATCTAGATACCAAACAAACAAATGAAATGATCAACAATATTCGGTACAAAAATGCAGAAAACAAGAGAGCATTGCTCTTTTTTTTTCACCAGAAAAAACGAACCCAGACTTTTCAAGATTTGGTAACATTTTTTTTTTTTTTTTTGTTTCCTTCACGTAGTTGTCTCAAGTTTTCATCCGGATGCTTGTTGTAGCTTGGTGAGTAACTGTTGTAGCTTGATTTTGTGTGTTTTTAAGTAAACCTTGATAGCGCTTGCAACAGGAGAGTCTTATACATCTCATTTTATATACTTTTTATGTCACAATAAAATTGAGTGAGTGTAGTTTGAATTTCATATTCTGAAAGGCTAGACGACTTCATTACGTTTTAAGAAGTTTATATGTAATAAGCAACAACGTACGTGATGAAAAAGTAAGGAAGTAAGGACGTTGATCTATTTGTTCTACTTTCCGCAAATCAAGCCACAATTAATCTTCACTAAACTTAAAAAAAAAAAAATCGGAAATTTTTGGCTTGGTTTTAGAAAAATAAAACAATTTTCTTTGTTATGTATTTGTCATATTTTTTTCTTTATTATTTAATGTGAGTGTATTTTCAGGTTTAATCTTCATTTCAATCGTGGTAATTCAAGACTTATTTTCCACTTCAGAGCTCAGTGATGTGAGACATCTGTTGGTGAAACACTGTGCCATGTGTCCCTATTCTGCCGCGAGCTCACCCGTATCACCTTAACCATTACCACTTTCTACTATCAGTCAAGGTTATTCAACTTGACAAACTGTAACACCTCAAATGTTAATTATACTTCTAACTAAACGGAAAACTACCATCACAAATCCCTATTTGTCCAACTAATGTATCACATAACTCCGTAATCAAACCAGTATCTGCATTAGCCTATACGCTAATGGTTACCAAATTACAGTACAATGTACAAGAGTGATCCTGATATATTCCTAGGACGAATATTACTGCCTCTACACACCCAAATCCCCAGGTTAATTAATAACTAGTTCAATGACAGCAACAAAGACAACAACAACAACAACAACCACAACAACAACAAGTGACAGCAGCAGCAGGTAAAAAAAAAAAATCATTAATTCACTGAATTAATTAAGGAACTCTCAGAATAATTGATATATTTTTACCTCAAATTTCTTCATTACCACCGAACCTATATTCGACACTTCTTCCTCCAGCACTCTTCGGAAACCAATCTAGCGTACAAATCTTGCTTACATTTCAATGCTTTGAAAGTAAGCGCTGAAACATACTTTGGATAAAAAATTTGATTTTATCCCATATTGTGAGTCTCCTTTATTATCTTAATAAGTTTTCTCTTTCAAAGCATATTTTTATGTCTAACACATATTCGGACACTCCATCATTAATGTCATCCCCCCCTCCAACTTATATTTCGAGAACTAAATGTCAAACAACACTGTTTTCTATTCGCACTACTATATCAATAAATCCGAGTCTTTACGATATTTTTTTTTTTTTCATCCCATTACGATGACCTACAATATAGTTTTTTTTATGAAGAATAATCACTTCTCTCTCTCTCTCTCTCTCTCTCTCTCTCTCTCTCTCTCTCTCTCTCTCTCTCTCTCTCTCTCTCTCTCTCTCTCTCTCTCTCTCTCTCTTTCAGAGGAGGAGGCAGTAGACACCTGCCGAAAAAATAATTACTCCCAGTGATGTCTAAAGCACTGTTCAGGGGGTGCTGTGAACTTATCATTAAACCCAGCTGTGACCTCACTGAACGTTTCCCTTTGTGTCTCACAACACAAGGGGGCAGTCACAGCCTGCCCTCTAAAGACAACTCTCTTCCTCCACACAAAACTACAAGTACCTAATAACACACACACGCCCTTCACTCAAAAATTTCAAAATTATCATGGTGGCTCCTACACCAGCCTCGGAGTCCCTATCTGGGGAGGGGACCATAAATGTCCCCAGGTCGGACTGCCTTTCTGTCGACGACCCTAAGAGTCTTGACACCCCACTCAACTTTTTCTTCATTGTTTTCTGCAACATTCACGGTCTAAGATCTAATTTTCAATCTGTAGAACACCACCTATTCTAAACCTCAACTTCTTTTCCTCACTGAAACTCAGGTGTCTGAGGCAACTGAGAGTACCCCCTTTTCTGTTCCCTCCTACTTTCTCTATCCTCATTTTCGATCCAATGCTGGATGCTGCGTTTATGTGCGCAATGATTTAACCTGCTCTTGTGCCCACGCTCTTGAATCTTCCGAGTTTTCCACCATCTGGCTACAACTACAGAGTCACTTTCAAACTAAATTTATCTGTGCTGTATACCTCTCACCTAACTCCTCTGAATATAAGAAATTATTTGACTACTTAACTTCCAAAGTGGAGCACATTCTGACTCTCTTCCCTTTTGCAGAGATCTCCATTCTTGGAGACTTCAATGTTCACCACCAGCTTTTGCTTTCCACTGCCTCCACTGACCATCCTGGTGAACTAGCTATCAAATTTCCTATCCTCCACGACCTAGGGGAATTGGTGCAACACCCTACTCGTATTCCTGACCGTCTTGGAGATACGCCCAACATTCTTAACCTTTTCCTGACCTCTAATCCTTCTGCTTATGCTGTCACCCAATCTGCGAAGGTGCCTCTGGCGTTTTGCCTCTGCTAGTTAGGGAGACGTGAGCAGATATTTCGCTGATTTTCCTTGGAATGACTACTGCTTCCGTGTCAGACACCCGTCTTTGTGTGTTGAGCGCATAACAGAAGTGATGGTGTCTGGTATCGAGGCGTGCATTTCTCACTCTTTTTCTCGATCTAAACCTTCTAAATCTTGGTTTAACACAGCTTGTTCTCGTGCTATACATGATAGAGAGGTGGCCCACAAAAGGTACTTAAGCCTTCCATCACCAGAATCTCATGCACTTTATATTTCAGCCTGCACCCATGCCAAGTCTGTTCTCCAATTAGCCAAAAACTTCTTCATTAATAGAAAGTGTCAAAACCTTTCAAGATCTAACTCCCCTCGTGACTTCTGGCATCTAAATAAAAATATCTCCAATAACTTTGCTTCTTCTTCTTTCCCTCCTTTATTTCAGCCAGATGGCACCACTGCTATCACATCTATTTCTAAAGCTGAACTCTTTGCCCAAACCCTTGCTAAAAACTCTACCTTGGACGATACTGGGTTTGTTCCTCCCTCTCCTCCACCCTCTCACTACTTCATGCTACATATTAAAATTCTTCGCAATGATGTTTTCCATGCCCTCACTGGTCTAAACCATAGGAAGGCTTATGGACCTGATGGGGTCGCTCCGATTGTTCTCCGAAACTGTGCCTCCGTACTTGCACCTTGCCTAGTCAAACTCTTTCAGCTCTGCCTGTCAACATCTACCTTTCCTTCTTGCTGGAAGTTTGCTTACATTCAGCCTGTTACTAAAAAGGGTGACCGTTCTAATCCCTCAAACTACCGTCCTATTGCTTTAATTTCCTGCCTATCTAAAATGTTTGAATCTATCCTCAACAAGAAGATTCTTAAACATCTATCACTTCACAACCTTCTATCTGATCACCAGTATGGGTTCCGTTAAGGCCGCTCCACTGTTGATCTTCTGGCTTTCCTTACTGAGTCTTGATCAT
The DNA here is from genome assembly GCF_035594125.1 of Scylla paramamosain. NCBI lineage: Eukaryota > Metazoa > Arthropoda > Malacostraca > Decapoda > Portunidae > Scylla > Scylla paramamosain. The sequence continues at coordinate 6,313,657 of NC_087164.1, read as the reverse complement.
CCTCTTTTAGAGATTTTGGTGAAACTTTTGCTGTTGCCTTGGACATATGAAGAGCTTTCGATAGAGTCTGGCACAAAGCTTTGATTTCCAAACTATGTCCATATCCTTTACTTATATTGTGAACTGGAAACTTCACATCTCATCTCTAGCTAAAACAGCTTCTATGAAGTTAGGTGTTCTGAGACATCTCCGCCAGTTTTTCTAAACCCCCCAGTTGCTAACTCTGTACAAGGGCCTTATCCGTCCATGTATGGAGTATGCTTCACATGTCTGGGGGTTTCCACTCATACTGCTCTTCTAGACAGGGTGGAATCAAAAGCTTTTCGTCTCATCAGCTCCTCTCCTCTAACTGACTGTCTTCAGCCTCTCTCTCATCGCCCCAATGTTGCATCTCTAGCTGTCTTCTACCGCTATTTTTATGCTAACTGCTCTTCTGATCTTGCTAACTGCATGACTCCCCTCCTCCCGTTGCCTTGTTGCACAAGACTTTCTTCTTTTTCTCATCCCTATTCTGTCCACCTCTCTAACGGAAGAGTTAACCAGTATTTTCAGTCATTCATCTCTTTCTCTGGTAAACTCTGGAACTCCCTGCCTGCTTTTGTATTTCCACTTTTCTATGACTTGAATTCCTTCAAGAGTGAGGTTTCAAGACACTTAACCATCAATTTTTGACTACCAGTTTGGAGCCTTTTATGAGACTGGCATTTCAGTGGGCATTTTTTTTTACTGAACTTTTAGCCTTTAGCCAGTGTCTCTCCTATATAAAATTTTATTTATTTTTTTTTCTCTCGTTTTTTTTTTCTCTCTTTAATTCCAGTACAAATCCAACGCCATTCCTTTTACTCTCCTTATTATGTAATTTCTTTATGTTAGTCAGGTTCGCTGCACTATTCAGTATGATACCGATGATTTCCTCGCCCATCATCAGGTAATTTCATCAGAATGTTGTTCAACCATAAGATAGCAATTGGCTTGTTACCGTCTTACCTTTCAGTCCTTTCAGCTTACACAGTTTCCTCGCCTCTCACCTACCCTCAATTATATATATATATATATATATATATATATATATATATATATATATATATATATATATATATATATATATATATATATATATATATATATATATATATATATATATATATAAATTTTTTTTTTTTTTTTTTTTCAATTGAGACACGTTATACTAGACTCATTTTTCATCTAAAATTCTCCTGCTCACACATATTAATGTAGAAGGCTCGACCACTGATCATTCTCGTATGCTGTAGTATTACTTATGTTTTCAGGCTGGTTTTGTTAACTATTAAAAACTTGAAGCATTTTTCTCACCCGGGAAGAAAAACTTCAGGTCACTTTTTAAACATAAAAACATACATTCTTTTCTATACTGTGGCATTATAAGTACTGTAATACGAAGAGAACTATCTCTAACTATAACTTTTAATCCAGACCATCAACGGGATTCATTAAGTCTTTCTGTCAACTCAAGGCAGTGTACTTAGCTTACGATCGTTTTGACTAACAGTGACGGGAATAATTCCAACTATTCCAGTTGTTATTCGCTCTGGCATGTTCATGACTTTGCCATCTGTGCTGCAGAAACGGACGTCCCTTAGTTACAATTACTTGAGCGATTAGCAATTAGCGCTACCTGCACTTGGACCACTAATTACTGTTGCTGCTTCTCCCATTGCACGCACCATGCTTTCAGCTTTACCTGTTCTCTTGCAAGTCACCATCACAATTGATACTTTCGGAAGCCTTGTGTTTAGTTTATCTGAACTCACTTTAATAGCCAGCACACACACACACACACACACACACACACACACACACACACACACACACACACTCACTCATTCCTCTCCCCCACCTTCTCTCTCTCTCTCTCTCTCTCTCTCTCTCTCTCTCTCTCTCTCTCTCTCTCTCTCTCTCTCTCTCTCTGTCTCTCCATCGTATCTCAGCCTTAGCACATCTTAAAAAATCCAGTTTTCCTGGGACTTCGGTCGCCCTATTCTACAAGGACTTTTTATGAATAGTATAATTATCTATTCATATTCACGGCACTCTCTTTCCACGTCTTTCGCTGCAACAAAACTTTCCAAGACATTTATTGGCCAACTACTTTTTTCTTATTCTTTTTTTTTTTGGGGGGGATACTTATGTATTATTACATTTGTTTCATCTTATTTACTTATTCATCTGTCTCTTTATGGGATTCACATAATGGCTGACCTTTTGATATATCATCCCTCCTTTGATAAAATATCGTCTTATGTAGACAGGATTTGGTACGCTATCTCAAATGGAGTTTAAAATCAGACATATTTACTCCGGCTAACAGAGAACCAAGTCTACCACCCCTTCCCGACTGTTGATTACTACTCTCTTGTTTTTTTTTTTTCTTTATTCTAAGCTCTAACAATCTCCAACTCCTTCAGTACTTACAGCTCCACACCCATTATTACTAGCATTTTTCTGCCGCTAACTCCGGCTCATCCTTCCTTCTTTCTTTTCATAAACACTCATTCCTCAAGAATGTTTTTTTCCGAGCCACTAGTTGTAATTTCCCCTTTAGGCACCTGCTCTACTCTCCTTGACATACATACACCAGACTTGTCTCTTTCAATTGCTCACTATTTTTCTTGCTAAAGAAGTATCTAGCCTCCACAATTGCTTTCTTCAGTGATCTTGTTTGTGGAAATCAAAATTCTTACGTATGTTTTGTATACAAAAGTGAATAAAAAACTTCAAGGAAAAACAGATTACATTGTTTTAATCTTACATTATCTATCAATCGCCGTATTACTTCACGAATGGATACGCATGAGTAACAAAAGGGATGCCCTCTTTGTTTTAAATGATCTACGCACCTTTCTGCTTGCCTCTTGTTATTTATTCATATTTGACTGGTCCTCTTTTAGCCATTCAGTCATTACCATGTATCGGCCACCCTTTGCTCCCGAAAATCCATTAATTTCTCTTCAGGATATCTATCCACCCTAGAGCGATACAATATCCCTGGTTTCCAAGCTATATAAGGGTCACATGAAATAAGCCAGTCGCTATTCCGTCTCGCTCTTCCCTGACCTTTTGTTTGTACTTGCAACATCGAGAGAGCAGAACTAGCAATACGTGCGGAAAATATCTTTCATCTGCAGTTCACCAATCATATTCAGTGAAGATTTCACCATTTCTTAAATTTGTCTCTTTATCCTTCATAATTTACTCATCAGTCTTCTTTTTCTCAGATTTTCTGGGAAATTCTTCACTTTCTCTTTCCTAGTCCATCTTCATAGAGCCTCTTTTTTTTTTCTTTTTATTCTTATTTGTATATTGCCGCCGCGATGTTCTCACGCCTTACCGACTATACACTCCCATCCTCCTCTCATTTCTAACCACAATATATAAATGAGGAATGTTACATTAACTACTACATCAACTTGAATGGCATTTACAATACATAAGTATCACATGCAATCTGTATCAAATAACTTTTTTTTATAAGTAATATATAAACACTTGTCCTCTCTCTTCACTGACCATCCCGGTGAACTAGATTTAACTCTGTTATCCTTTACGAATAGAGCAACTGGTGCCACAGCCTACTTGTATTCCTGATCGTCTTGGAGATAAGCCCAACAAACTTGACCTTTTCCTAACCTCTAATCCTGCTTATGCTGTAACCTTATCTTCTCCGTTGGGCTCCTCCCATCACAATCTCATATCTGTACCATGTCCTATCGCTCCAATCCCTCCGCAGAATCCTCCAAAGCGGAGCTGCCTCTGGCGTTTTGCTTCTGCTAACTGGGGGGACCTGAGGAGGTATTATGCTGATTTTTCTCGGAATGACTACTGCTTCCGTATCAGAGATCCGTTTTTGTGTGCTGAGCGCATAACAGAGGTGATAGTGTCTGGCATGGAGGCATATATTCATCACTCTTTCTGTCGACCTAAACCTTCCAAACCTTGGTTTAACACAGCCTGTTCTCGTGCTATACATAATAGAGAGGTGGTACTTGAGCCTTTCATCACCTGAATCTCATGCACTTTATATTCCTGCCCGGAATTATACCAAGTATGTTCTGCAACTAGCCAAAAACTTCTCATTAATAAAAAGTGTCAAAATCTTTCAAGATCTAACTCCCCTCGTGACTTCTGGGATCTAGCCAAAAACATCTCCAATAACTGCTTCTCCATCTTTTCCTCCTCTATTTCAACCTCATGGCACCACTGCCGTCTCATCTGTTTCTAAAGCTGAACCCTTCGCTCAAATCTTTGCTAAAAACGCTACCTTGGATGATTCAGGGCTTGTTCCTCCCTCTCCTTCACCCTCTGATTATTTCATACTAGCCATTAAGATCCCTCGCAGTGATATTTTCCATGCCCTAGCTGGCCTGATCCCTCAGGAGAATTATGGACTTGATGGGATCCCTCCTATTGTTCTCCGAAACTATGCCTCCGTGCTTGTACCTTGCCTAGTCAAACACTTTCAACTCTGTCTATCAATATCTACCTTTCCTTCTTGCTAAAAGTTTGCCTACATTTGTTTGCCTGTTCTTAAAAAAAGGATGACCGTTCTAATCCTTCAAACTACACTCCTATTGCTTTAATTCCCTGCCTATCTAAAGTTCTTTTTTTTCAATCTATCTTCAACAGGAAGATTCTTATACATCTATCACTTCACAACTTTCAATGTGATAGCCAATATGGGTTCCGTTGAGGCCGCCCTACTGGTGATCTGGCTTTCCTTGCTGAGTCTTTGTTATCCTCTTTTAGAGATTTTGGTGAAACTTTTGCTATTGCCTTAGACATACCAAAAGCTTTTCATAGAATATAGCACAAAGCTTTGATTTCCAAACTACCCTCGTATGGCTTCTGTTTTCTCTGCTACTTTATCTCAAATTTCCTTTCTGACCGTTCTATTGCTGCTGTGGTAGACGGTCACTGCTCTACTCCTAAATCTATTAAGTGTTCTTCAGGATTCTGTCCTATCACCCACTCTCTTCCTATTATTTATCAATAATCTTCTAATCCAAACTTCTTGTCTTATCCACTCCTACGCTGATGATACCACCCTGCATTTTTCCAGGTCTTTTCGTAGACGCCCAGCTCTTCAGGAACAGTTCACGCAGGGAAGCCACAGAACGTCTGACTTCTGATCTCTCTAAAATTTCTGATTTGGGCAGAGCAAACTTCAAAAACTTAATTCCTCCATCTATTAACTTGACTCAACCTTCCAGACAATTCCCCCCTTCTACCCTGAACGTCATCGGTCTGTCCTCTACTTATATTCTAAACTGGAAACTTCACATTTTCATCTCTAGCTAAAGGAGCTTTTATGAATTTAGGCGTTATGAGTCGTCTCCGCCAGTTTTTCTCACCCTTCCAGCTGCTAACTCTGTACAGGGGCTTTATCCGTCCATGTATACAGCATGTTTCACATGTATGGGGGATTCCACTTATACCGCTCTTTTTAGACAGGGTGAATCAAAAACTTTTCGTCTTTTCAACTCATCTTCTCTAGCTGACTGTCTTCAGCCTCTTTCTCATCGCCGCAGTGTTGTATCTCTTGTTATCTTCTACCACTATTTTCATGCCAACTATTCTTCTGATCTTGCTAATTGAATGCCTCCCCTCCTCCCGCTGCCTCGCTACACGAGACTTTCTTGTTTCTTTCACCCCTGTTTTGTCCATCTTTCTAATGCAAGCATTAACCAGTATTTTCAGTCATTCATCCCTTCCTCTGGTAAACTCTGGAACTCCCTGCCTGCTTCTGCATTTCCACTTTCCTATGAATCAAACTCTTTCAAGGGAGACATTTCAAAACAATTATCCTCTAATTTTTGACCACCGCTTTTGATTCTCATCGGGAACTGGGACGTCAATGGACTTTTTTTTTTCTTTGCAGTTTTGTTGCTCTTGGCTGGTTGGTTGATGGTTGATCTCATCCCTCATTAAATTACTATACTGCAAATTATATTAGAAATGTTAGATGTTGAATAATTTTTCGCTATTACAGGCAGCATGCAGTCATGCGTTACCTATTCCACCTTGTGAAAATCTTTTACGACATTACAATTATTCACGGCACCATCATAACATCAGTATTAGAAAAAAAAATAACATATAGCCTCTACATCATCATCATCAACAACAACAACAACAACAACAACAACAACAACAACAACAACAACAACAATAACAATAACAACAACAACAACAAAAA
>NC_087164.1:6297422-6302422 GCF_035594125.1 Scylla paramamosain | reverse complement strand
AGTTGTGAAGTAATAGATGTTTTAGAATCTTTCTGCTGAGGATAGATTAAAAAAACTTTAGATGGGCAGGAAATTAAAGCAATAGGACGGTAGTTTAAGGGATTAGAACGGTCACCCTTTCTAGGTACAGGTTGAATGTAGGCAAACTTCCAACAAGAAGGAAAGGTAGATGTTGACAAACAGAGCTGAAAGAGTTTAACTAGGCAAGCACGGAGGCACAGTTTCGGAGAACAATAGGAGGTATCCCATCAGGTCCATAAGCCTTCCGAGAGTTTAGTCCAGCGAGGGCATGGGGAAACATCATTGCAAAGATTTTTAATAGGTGGGATGAAGTAGTCAGAGGGTGGAGGAGAGGGAGGAACAAGCCCAGAATCGACCAAGGTAGAGTTTTTAGCAAAGGTTTGAGCGAAGAGTTCAGCTTTAGAAATAGATGTGATAGCAATGGTGCCATCTGGTTGAAATAAAGGAGGCAAAGAAGAAGAAGCAAAGTTATTGGAGATATTTTTGGCTAGATGCCAGAAGTCACGAGGGGAGTTAGATCTTGAAAGCTTTTGACACTTTTTGTTAATGAAGGAGTTTTTGGCTAGTTGGAGAACAGATTTGGCATAGTTCCGGGCAGAATTATAAAGTGCATGAGATTCTGGTGATGGAAGGCTTAAGTACCTTTTGTGGGCCACCTCTCTATCATGTATAGCACGAGAACAAGCTGTGTTAAACCAAGGTTTAGAAGGTTTAGGACGAGAAAAAGAATGAGGAATGTACGCCTCCATGCCAGACACTATCACCTCTGCTATGCGTTCACCACACAAAGACGGGTCTCTGACACGGAAGCAGTAGTCATTCCAAGGAAAATCAATAAAATACCTCCTCAAGTCCCCCCAACTAGCAGAAGCAAAATGCCAGAGGCACCTTCGCTTAGGGGGAACCTGAGGAGGGATTGGAGCGATAGGACAAGATACAGATATGAGATTGTGATCGGAGGAGCCCAGTGTAAAAGAAAGGGTGACAGGATAAGCAGGATTAGAAGTCAGGAAAAGGTCAAGAATGTTGGGCGTATCTCCAAGACGGTCAGGAAGACGAATAGGGTGTTGCACCAATTGCTCTAGGTCGTGGAGGATAGCAAAGTTGAAGGCTAGTTCACCAGGATGGTCAGTGAGGGGAGAGGAAAGCCAAAGCTGGTGGTGAACATTGAAGTCTCCAAGAATGGAGATCTCTGCTAAAGGGAAGAGGGTCAGAATGTGCTCCACTTTGGAAGTTAAATAGTCAAAGAATTTCTTATAGTAATATACAACACAGATAAATTTAGTTTGAAAGTGACTCTGTAGTCGTAGCCAGATGGTGGAAAACTCGGAAGATTCAAGAGCGTGGGCACGAGAGCAGGTTAAGTCATTGCGCACATAAATGCAGCATCCAGCTTTGGATCGAAAATGAGGATAGAGAAAGTAGGAGGGAACAGAAAAGGGGCTACTGTCAGTTGCCTCAGACACCTGAGTTTCAGTGAGGAAAAGAAGATGAGCTTTTGAAGAGGAGATGTGGTGTTCTACAGATTGAAAATTGGATCTTAGACGGCGAATGTTGCAGAAGTTAATGAAGAATAAGTTGACGGGGGTGTCAAGACACTTAGGGTCATCGACAGAAAGGCAGTCCGACCTGGGGACATTTATGGTCCCCTCCCCAGATGGGGACTCCGAGGCTGGTGTAGGAGTCGCCATTATGATTTTAAAATTTTGAGTGAAGGGTGTGTGTGTGTTATTAGGTGCTTGTGTTTTGTGTGGAGGAAGAGAGTTGTCTTTAGAGGGCAGGCTGTGACTGCCCCCTTGTGTTGTGAGACACAAAGGGAAACGTTCAGTGAGGTCACAGCTGGGTTTAATGATAAGTTCACAGCACCCCCTGAACAGTGCTTTAGACCTCACTGGGAGTAATTGTCGTTTCGGCAGGTGTTTACTATATATATATATATATATATATATATATATATATATATATATATATATATATATATATATATATATATATATATATATATATATATATATATATATATATATATATATATATATATATATATATATATATATATATATATATATATATATATATATATATATATATATATATATATATATACACACACACACACACACACACACACACACACACACACAGACTTTGATTTCTTTCAAACACATACGTATCGCTAAAACGTTCGTTCATTCAAGCCCGAATAGATTATTCAATATAAGCTTTCTTGAGCGTCGCTAAATGCATTTAGAACCTCAAGATACATAAAACAGGCATGCATTTTGCGAATCGTGAGGAAAACATGTAATCTTAGCAACAAGGTTGAGGGAACATGTGCAAATCTTACTAATTGTGTGGGCAAATTAAGCCGATTATCTGGAATGCGAAGTCCCAGATCCGAAAACACTGGTACAAATGTAAAAATAACACTGTGGACAGTCGTGTATTCTGCACAATTATAGTGGATTATTTTTTCCTCTATAAAAGAAACTACCCAATGCAGTTCCTTACAGAGCCTCGATGAACAAAGAACGAGCGTTACCACTCAACTAGTGCAGAGTATGTACCAAGGGCATCCAGCAACCCACGCCAGAGAACTATTAACTTCAGCTCGCTATACATCAAAACTTTTTTAGAGTGGACGGTTTATTACACATAATTTTATCAAACGACAGTATATTCAGTTCAGTGTCTAGTGATGTGTGTGTTCGGTTTCACTGAGATCACATTGCTTTAATGAGTAAAAGTTCCTGAATATCAACCGCATCGTTATTTATTGTATTACTCATAGCAGACTTACTACTATTAATAGGAAATTCATTGCGGTTATGTTTTGAAAATTGGAAATTGTACTCTGTCATGATATGCTTAAGAAAACATTAACTGCAAAAAAAAAAAAAAAAACGATTCTCTTAAGAAAAAAAAGGTGACACATGGAGACTCCCACCATAATACTTAACTTCAAAAAAGGTGACACATGGAGACACCCACCATAATACTTAACTTCAACTAACTATAACTCAGATCTTCGCAAAGAAAAATCTGTTTCATACGTTTCATAGAGAATTTCATTATGTGTCTAATGGTATGCCACCGCTCTCGCTGAGACAGAATATAGGATGTTGAAATTGCAAAAAAATCTTCACTCATCTTATTCTTTGAGCTTTCATTTTGTGATGTGGCATGCGCTTAATGAATTCGAATTTTGCATACTCATTCATGTAAGCATTGTTGGCCCATTTTAGATACAAAAATTTCAGCTTGAGTTTATTTTGTTGTAAACTGCTTTGAAACGTTATGCATGTGCAGTGCAAATCCAGAGTTGACATACATATTTTAGGATACATGACATATTATCAACTTTCAACAAAATCAGTGTGGTTATAGACAGATTAGATGTAAGATGCCATTCAATCTTTTGCAATTTCTCATCAATTCTACCCAGAAGACGTGATGAAATCTGTATCGTCGAAAATGTAGAGTTATGGTTTCCATTGGTACGAGTTTTGTTGCGATTGGCGTCTTCGTTCCTCCTCCTCTTCCTATTCCTATTCCTCCTCCTCCTCCTCCTCCTCCTCCTCCTCCTCCGCTTCTTATTATTGTTTAGTTCAGTGCCACGCAATGGAGCTGCTGTAGCATTTTCTGTTTAATCCATAAATCAGTTATTTTCTAATAAAATTTTAGTATTATTATCTTGTGTTTTTGGCATGTACACGTGAAAGACTGGACTGAATTAAACCTCATTTTTCATCATAATTCAACAATATATTTTTCGTCGACTATATTTTCACTTTTTGTACTAGCTAAAATAATGATACTTAATTTTTCTTTTACTATTTTAAATGTGTGCCTTTGGCCTGTCTATATACGAAAACTGAATAAATATTACGCGATGTTATGAAGTAAACGAAAACACGTGTAAAAATTAAAAGATAAAAGAAAAGATAACATGAAATTTACGGAACAGAAATGAATAAGCGTAACATGATAGGAAAATACTGGGAATTTATCATTCTAATAACGTCGAATAAACACAGAAATGTATATGTCAAATTCATCGAGTGGATAGATGTAATTAAAGAATACACACACACACACACACACAAACAAACAAACATTTATGAGTCCCATCAGCAATTGTTGCTGCAGATGATCTCTCACCATACTAAGTGAACCTAATCAATGGGATCTCTGTTTTTAAGGATACGAAGCAAGTACATGAATAATTGAGTGTATGAACCCATAATACAACAAGTAAATTACCATTTTTTAATAATTCTCCAAAAGTAATATTACCACAGTCTTAAGAATGACACAATATACAATTAAGATAGTGGTGAACACATCATTTAATTACGAATTACGAATTATTTAACCAGATCCCCAGAACTGATGACATTTTTTTTTCCTGGTTTTTGCAAACAAGCGATGCTAAAGACAAGAAACAAGCGATGCTAAAGACAAGAAACGTATTTCATGTTCTTATGCTGAAGAACTTATGCTAATAACCTGACGTTAGAAAATTTTAATACCAGCACATGACAATTATGAACAAGTAAAAGCATTTTGGACAGATATATGCAATTTAACTAAAACTAGTTACAAAATTTAAAAGAAAAAAATCACTGTGCTCATTTGAAAAAAAAAAAATCTATGAAAATAAACATAAGCAAAACTGAAAATATGAATGACAATGTTGATAAAGATAAAGCAACAGACGCAACTGACCGTGCGTGCAAACGCTATTTATATACAATAGTACATAATACCTACTTTTTTTTTTTATGTGTACCTTCATCCATTTAATCCAAAAAAGGCTACTTTTGGTCTCTTGAAACACACACACACACACACACACACACACACACACAAAGGGAAAGATATGAATGTAACCTTTGCTCCTGCTGGTATACAAGATCACAACTCAGATTACGTTCCGTACCTATCATCTAGGGTGTCAACAGGGGCTTGAGCGTGGA
>NC_087164.1:6267422-6289922 GCF_035594125.1 Scylla paramamosain | reverse complement strand
AAATTTGACGCTGCCTTTTCCCTTAGATTTCAAACTGATGAAGGAAACCCTTCAGCGTCTCGCCGCAGCTCAGCCTCCGCGGCGATTGTCACGGGAGCAGTCTTTAAGGCCTCACCATTGCAGCGCACGTCACCGAAAAGCTATACTTCACAGGCTTAATTATCGGAGAAGCATTATCAACCACATAATTATCGAAAATTCAATATCTACATTCAGAAATCCATTGAAAAATATCGTCACTAGGATGTTCATATGGATGAGCCTGGAATAATGCTTTATGAAGCCGCCGTTCTGTGGTTTGACAGTGACGAAGCCCAAGAGGCACTATTATGGCGGCTGCTGGGCTTTGAAGGCCTGGGAGGTGCCGAGAACCTGTGCCTTGAGGCTAATATTGTGGAATGCGCTAAGTAGCAACAGCCAATACCTCATTATTTGGAGGAGGGCATTAATAAAGATAATTGAAGGATATGAAACGACCAAGGCTGCTCTCACTTTTCATGAACTTGATCTAGAAGATAGAAAGTTGATATAATAACAGTGTGTTCACTGATCATTTAACTACCATAGAAACATGTTCTATTAAATTACAAGATACGTACTGCAAGCCATAGTCATTTGATAGCTTAGAAATCTTCAATAAAATTGAACAGATTAACTATGTGACAATCTCATTTTGTATCTGATAATTATGGGTTGAATATACTGGCGCTCCCTAAAAGTTTAACTACATAAACAATTAATAACTGTCTACATTACTTCTATTCGTGTAACCAGTATAACTCTCAAGTGTTTGCGCTTAAAAAGTGAACATAAATTCAACGAAGCCCACTTCCACTTTTCTTTCGTAAAGCAAGATTTCTTGGGTGAAGGACGTGACGGAATGCTGGTAATATTTTCTGCACCATGCGACGTCAGACACAATATGTGTTTCCCAACATGCTGGAATGTCCAAATATTTTCATAAGTTCAGCTTCTTTCATGCATGTTCGTAAGGGAATTACGCTCCACAGACTGAGTGTGAGTGTTGGATTTTCTTGACTTTCACTTCGAAAATTAACTTTCTCCCTCTAAATCTTCTGAATTTAACTTTAGTTAAAGAGAAAGATTCAGAAGCAGAGACCTACAGCCTTTCATCGATTTGCCACCAGGAATTAAATGAACCTTACTGCCCCGGTAACCTCCCTGCCTTGCCTTACTCTCCATCATTATGTAAGTTATGAATATTTTTTTTTGTAATCGTGTTGTTGTGTAGTATTTAATGAAACAAAATTAATTTTAGGTTATTAGGTATATACACAAATGAAACTATTACTATGTTCATCAGAGGAAAACTCTCAATTGGTTTCATAATAAAGTTACTAATTTTAAAACTACTAAATACTGAAGCTCCATATCAGTAGTTTCATTTCGTCATGGAGTGGGTTCGAGCATCACCTCCTGGATCACTAGGCATCTTTTTCTCTCTGTAATGAACTGCTAGTGCTTTGCTCTTGACCAATCACAAATATTATAACCAGGTAGAAGGCCACTGATGCAAGGCAAATTAAACTGAACCATGGACAAGATTGACCAGTAAGTATAAAGTACCATCATTAGTAATGTTCCAATACTTCATATTATATTTCTTATGTCTCCCTAAAAAAAAAAAAAAAAAGTCATGAAAAAGTGGAAGTTTCTACCTACATAGGTTCTGAAGAAGGTTATAAAAAAAAAGTACGTATAAATGAGCGATGGAGTTAAAACACTTATTATGAACTGTACATTTCCATTGGTAAGCATGGCAGTTATAAGTTTAAATAACAACACTGGGACGGAAAGAAAGAGTGACAAGAGTGTAGAATAAACGTAATAACTATTAATGTGGGTGTGTGTGTGTGTGTGTGTGTGTGTGTGTGTGTGTGTGTGTGTGTGTGTGTGTGTGTGTGTGTGTGTGTGTGTGTGTGTGTGTGTGTGTGTGTGTGTGTGTGAAGCTAGTTTCTTAAGCGCAAGATATACCGTAGGATTTGACGTAGATCTTTTTTTTTTTTTTTTCATGAAAGGATTCACTGGGAATATGGAAGGAAAGGAAAAAGTTACCAACTAATATAGAGGATCATTCCACTTATGTAGAGTATAACCATTTTAAATAAATGAATGTAAAATGTCGATATCTTTGAAAACAATGTTAACTTCGTTTTCTCCATAATACCTACAATTTGTCTTATGTAGTTAATTAACCCATTAGCTGCCAATGTTCCCATTTGGGAACACATATTAATATGCTATTATTATCAATGAAACATGCTTGTAGGGGGAGATCGTTCTTCCTCATGTTTGAACAGGATCATTTTGCACCAGTCATCGTGCGTAAACATGTCAGGCTGCCGCCTTCTGTGCTCAGTGGGAAGTTCAACTTCACTGAATTCACACCTCCCTCGGAGCTCTGTAAAACTTGTTGATATCGGTAAGTAATACTGAGTGCAGTTTACTGATGTACATACAGAATTACTGATGAATATGCTATCTTTTCATGAATATGCCCAAAAATATTTTATTTGTTTTTTAAAGTTAGAATATTACTGACTGAAACTAATTGTTCCCAAATGGGAACAATGGCCAGATTTGGAGACACAGTCGTAGGGTTGTATACTCATAATCATCTAGAAAAACATGAAGCATTACTTTTGTACTGAGTATTACAGTTAACCTATTTTCTTCTGTTATACATTTTGTAAACAATAATTATATATTATATTCTGTGTGTGCATATTTTTTGTATTATTACAGATGTATGTTTTCATTCAGTTTTTTTCATTTTTACAGATGTCAAAGTTGCTCAGTCTCGCTGAGGCAGTGGCCTTAGTTTTAGAAGAGGATGGAGAGGAGATCAATATTCTTCCACCAGAAGAAGACCAGGCTCTTACTGATGAGGAGAATATTGATGATAACCTCCTTGAAGATTGCTCTGAAGGCCAAGATGCTGAGCAAATTCTCCCTCGTGATGTTTGTGGCAGGGTAGAAGTTGCTGATAAGCTTGATACAGATGAAAGACCAACTGTATCACAAGGAAATGACACAGGCAGTGAAGGAAATAATAAAAAGAGGATGAAAAAGGCTCCTGCAAAGAAAGTGTCCTGGAAAAAATGTAAGAACACTAAAGTATTTCCTCAAAAAAATAAAATAAATCAATTGGAAGAAGACTACCCAAACTTATGCTCACTTTCTCCTGGGGAAATGTTTCTGAAGCTCTTCAATAATGACATTCAAAAACTGCTTGTTCAAGAGACGCTCAGATATGCCCATGAGAAGTGCAACAATCCAAAATTCACATTTGACACCAGAGATCTATTAGATTTCATAGGCATTTTCATACTCAGTGGATACCACAAACTACCCCGTGAAGATATGTACTGGGAAAGGTCAGATGATGTTGCAGTTCCAGTTGTGTCAAGGCGAATGTCTAGAAATAGATTTAGAGAGATCAAGCGATATTTCCACGCAGCAGATAATAATAATCTAAACAAGACTGATAAAATGTCAAAGGTCAGGCCAATGATTGAAGCAACAAACAAATCACTGCAACAGTTTGGGATCTTTTGTGAACATCTCTCTATTGATGAATGTATGGTTCCATATTTTGGTCATCACAGCTGCAAGATGTTTATAAGAGGGAAGCCAATTAGGTTCGGCTACAAACTTTGGTGCCTGTGTTCATCAACTGGTTATCCATACAAGTTTGATGTGTACTGTGGCAAGTCACTGGAGGGCAGCAATACTGATGATGCACTTGGGACCAGGGTGGTTGAGCAGCTGATGTCTTGTGTGAATGATACAAGTGCTCATGAAATATTTTTTGATAATTTTTTCACATCCCATGATCTAATGTTGAGGCTACAAGAGCATAACACAAGAGCTACAGGTACTGCAAGAGACAACAGACTTCTAAAGTGCCCTCTTCCAGAGTCAAACTCTTTCAAGAAGACCAAGCGTGGGACATATGAATACTTTTCTGATGGCAATATATTGGCTGTAAAGTGGAATGACAATAGGCCAGTAACTGTAGTCACCAATTATGACAAAATTGACCCAGTAGTGTATGTTGAACGATGGAGTGTAACTGAACGAAAGAAAATTCGTGTTCAACAGCCTAATATGATTCAGTCATATAACAAGTTCATGGGAGGCGTGCATCTTATGGATCGTTTTGTGGTTCAGTACAGACCCTCAATTCGATCCAAGAAATGGTATTTTCCTATTCTTTTTCAAATGTTCAACATGTTGCGCATTGCAGCATGGCTGATTCACAGAGAGGTGTCAGATACAAAATTAGATCAACTAGAATTTACACGCAGCGTTGTAAGGTTCTTATTCTCTGAAGCACCTGCACGGAATCCTTCACTTGCAGGGCCAAGTGGTCACCATGTCCATATGAAAATGCAGATGGAACATGTGTCTGTCTCAAGCACAAAACAGGGAAGATGCCGGTACTGTAAGAAAAATACTAGGATGATGTGCTCAGGTTGTAATGTGCTCCTTCATACAGGATGCCTAAAAATGTATCATGAAGCATAGGTGTTTCATCTGAGTAGAAAGGTTAAAAAATTTTCAATATGCCGTTTTTCTTTCTGAAAACAAGGTCTTTATAATTATTTTCTTTAATTGTGTTACAGCATTCAAAGAAATATAATTTATGTTATTTTGTATTTTTGCATTATAAAGGAACAATAAATGTTAAAAAAAAAATCATTTGTCGTTCTCTATTTAATGGATGTTATCATGGGATCCTGCCAATGTTCCCATTTGGGAACATGTCATATCTTGCAAATTAATTTATACTTCAATAAGTTTAGGTCATATATGACTTCAAGAACATCCCAAACCATCAAATTGAAAAAGGCAAGATGCTCATTTAATGATTAATATGGTTGGCACCAAATGGGTTAACCAGGAAGAACGTTAATTATATCTAATTAAAATCAAGGGTGTCAAAAGTTAACGATAAGCAACAAATTAATCTTTAATTCAAAGAAAATGGTAAATTAACCTCTTAACGTCATGTCTATGATTTATCACATAAATAATTCGCCTAATTAGTCCGTAATATACGAGTCGCAAGAGCACCAGCTGAGTTACGCATCCTTTATAACCAAATATAATTAGTAAGTACAGTTAATTCAGTATTACTCCATCCCACGCATTTTCTACGCATGCCAGAGTTATCCTAAGAATTAAAGACTTAAGGAAACTATCAAGAAATAGGGAAAGCGTTCTTCATGATTCCAAAAGAGACAAACAGATGAAGTAAATAGGACCCATTATACGAATAGTTAGCATTTAACGTGAAATTGAAAGTTACTGCCTCAACAACCTCACATGACAAAAGAACGGTGAAAGAAGTATTTCGGCTGCTGCTGACGAGAAGACATGAAATTCTGCTTATACTGGAGACTTTATGGAGACTTAGACCAAACATACAGAACAGAAATGTACAGAAATATACAGAAAGTTTATAGTTAAATCAGTCATATCATGTGTCTTCCGGATGACTTTTTTTTTTTTTTTTTTTTACAATGTGAGGAAGATGAAAACCTTGAACGACGTATAATGTAGCAATCTAATAGAAAAAATTCAAGATAAACAAAGCTATAATTTAAACACTGAAATTATCAGAGGTGTAAATTCCAAGAAAAAAAAGTTAAATATAGAAGTATATTTCGAAATACTAATTTAGCTTTGAAAGTATCACAAAATCAGAGGATGAGAAAAAATATAATTGACGGAGGCTAAGTCAAAGCCAAATGGTACGAGCTCTTCTAATTACTGGTGATCCGTCGATCGTTGGGCAAGTATTGGCATGGGGGAGGAATGCAACGTGTGGAATGTAAAGGAGAGTGAAAAGAAAAATGAGGAAGAGAGAGAGAGAGAGAGAGAGAGAGAGAGAGAGAGAGAGAGAGAGAGAGAGAGAGAGAGAGAGAGAGAGAGAGAGAGAGAGAGAGAGAGAGAGAGAGAGAGAGAGAGAGAGAGAAAATGAATACTTCACTAATACCACATAGACAGGGAATCTGTATAGCAAGGGACATTCTAGTGAAAGATGATCAGAACAGGATCCTGGAATATTGCACGGGGTGATGAAGAGAATCAATGGACATTTCAATGTCACCTTGATGTAACCTGCGAATATTTCAGGTTACCATCCCTCGTACTGGAAGGCACCCAAACATACGATGAGTTCTTCTTTCAGGCCTGAGAACCGAGGCACGATATATTCTCTTAAAATATTAAAAGGATAATATCTATTTTTTCCCCTATATTTATTTTAAAATTTCTTCTTAGATTTCTGTACTATGTGCTAAAGCAGAAAAGCTCCACATATATTGAGATGAAGATTAATTACGTACATAGAGAATGGCGCATTCTTACCTACCAGTGAGCGTCATTGAGGCGGAAGGATAACTCTTAGGTTGCGGACACCACGAGGAGAGAACTAATCTCGTTGAAAGCCTCCGCCTCTTACTCTCCGCCATGTCAGTCCTTCAGGGAAGGCTGGCCGTATCTTGAAACTTACTTGATTCAGGTGGTATACTCGTGCATCAAAGGATTCCTTTCACTACAAATATAATCATATATATATATATATATATATATATATATATATATATATATATATATATATATATATATATATATATATATATATATATATATATATATACGCACAGGGTGTCACAGGGGAAAGTTTCATATACTCAGAAACGAGAGATCAAGCCATTCTAAGTCGGAAATATTCTATGGTCAAATACTTTTAACACCATGGTTTAGAGGTTACCAGGCATTTTAATACGAACTTGCTAAGAAGCTAAAAATCAATAATCTACCTATCGAATGCTCCTGGGAAGTTTCTTAAGTTACCAATGTGAGATAGTAACTAACACGCTGCAGTTTTCAGCACTTGCTAGTGCGTTCAAGTCTGACAGGCAAGAAAGCATAGCAATTTTGCATCGGGTTATCGTTAAGCAAATTAGAGATAGTGCATTAACTGTTATTCTCTCTCTCTCTCTCTCTCTCTCTCTCTCTCTCTCTCTCTCTCTCTCTCTCTCCTCCCTCTCTCTCTCTCTCCTCTCTCTTCTCTCTCTCCTCTCTCTCTCTCTCTCTCTCTCTCTCTCTCTTCTCTCTCTTCTCTCTCTCTCTCTCTCTCTCTCTCTCTCTCTCTCTGTCAATCAGCTCATAAGTTTGTACACAGTAATGAGTTCAAAGCGGCAAAATAAATAAATGATTCCGCATAGAAGTTTACTTCACTTTTATCCTCAAGTTTTATTAAAACAGTAAAAAATAGATCATCGGTTCTAAAAGTGCTGTTTTTATTACAAAGTTATGCATAATAAAAAAAATAACTAATAATAAAGCTAATCTAACGAGAGATCTTTCTACAGAAATGGTCATGTTACAGAATATCATCAATCGGGGCTCCACACATTAATTTCTAAGGATCATATTTCCCTTTATATGTAATGCCCCAGTTAAAAAAAAAATAAATAAATAAAAAAAAAGTGAATTAAGCACGTTCGCAACAGTGTTTTGACCTCCAACACACACTCACGGAACACACAGAGCAGAACCCATACACACTTCCTCTTAAGCCAGAAACAAGCTGTGTTTCTAATGAAGACGTCCAAGCCATATGAGTATGTGCTGTAAGGGGAAACAGCAGCAGGTATCTCACTGATTCCACTCGCGGAATAATGAAAGGAGAAGACAGAAACATGAGTCTCTAGAGTCCCAGAGTCACAGGTCATCATGTATCAACCTTTATCTGCCTGCATGTACTGATGTCTATCTGGAGCTCCACCGTCCAAGATCTCATGGTGAAATTCATATTGATCCACTCTTCATTTTGTGGTGTTATATTTTAGTACATCTCAAAAAAAAAAAAAATAAAAAAATAAATAAATAAAATAAAAATAAATAAATAAATTATATATATATATATATATATATATATATATATATATATATATATATATATATATATATATATATATATATATATATATATATATATATATATATATATATATTATTTCTTTCAATCACGTGTTTACTATTTTTTCATTATAATAATCGTAATTATTATAATTATTATAATTATAATTATAATTCATGAAAGTAATATTAGCTAAAAGTTGCAGGATAGAATGTCTTGAGGCAAGCAAGTCCTGAACATAGTCGAAGACTGTGCACACTCCATCCTTCAAATGTGAGAAAAGTTTCCATTACCTGGACGTATATATATATATATATATATATATATATATATATATATATATATATATATATATATATATATATATATATATATATATATATATATATATATATATATATATATATATATATATATATATATATATATATATATATATATATATATATATATATATATATATATATATATATATATATATATATATATATATATATATATATATATATATATATATATATATATATATATATATATATATATATATATATATATATATATATATATATATATATATATATATATATATATTTAGTCCACATCTTGAAAATGGAGAGAAACTGAAGATGACGAGTTTATGGAAGACGATTGAGCAGGAAGTTTTATTTGAAATGCAATTAAGATTCTCATGAAATGAAAGCCCGAAATGTTCACTGGACGTGTTTGAGCTCTTTTGTAAAAATAAGGGTAAGTATATCGTAGAAAGGTGAAATGAGATGACAGCTGAATAGTACACACACACACACACGCTATAAATACGCTACTCCTTAGAATCAGTACAGAGGAGAATGACTAAAAGGATTCAGGGGATGAGGAGTATTCCTTACGAAGCGAGGTTGAAGCGGTTAAATTTACATTCTCTAGAGAGACGTAGGTTAAGAGGGGACCTGATAGAAGTCTTTAAGTGGTATAAGGGTTATAACAAGGGAGATGTAAGCAAAATTCTTAGGATCAGCAACCAAGGTAGAACAAGAAATAACGGGTTCAAGCTTGAAAAATTTAGGTTTAGGAAGGAGATAGGAAAAAATTGGTTCTCAAATAGAGTGGTAGATGAGTGGAACGGACTCAGTAATCATGTAGTTAGTGCCAGGACACTAGAGAGCTTTAAGAGAAGATTAGACAAGTTTATGGATGGGGATAACAGATGGAAATAGGTAGGAGTGTTTCATACAGGGACTGCCACGTGTAAGCCTGGTCGCTTCTTGCAGCTTCCCTTATTTCTTATGTTCTTATGTTCTAATCCAATATCACCATCGAGGACACCCACATAGCCACGAGATAAGGCTCCTTACTGGTATCACTAAATGCGGCATAATTAATAACTACCAATTTCCCATTCCAGCAGACGGGCAATTGTCATCTTGAAGAGATGGGAGCTGCGTCCATGATTACGTTGTACCTCCAACCTCCACTCTAACGCTTCACTTGCGCCTACCTGTTACTTTTCAAGTTGAACTTTTCTTCATTTCGTTACATTAGTGAATTGTGTTCTGCTAATTTGATACCTGGTGTCCCAGTTATTAAGAAGAGAAGTTGAAGTTGGATGTTGGATGATGGTGGAAACACACCCGAAGTGCCAACCGTTTCTATCTGGATAAAGCAAATATCGCTGAAAGGTAGGTTTGCTTTTTTTTTTTTTTTTTTTTTTTTTAATTCAGATCCTGTGTAATTCAGTTTCATTTCTGGCATGTATTTTTTCGCCGTTATAAATTGTCACAGCGAGAACAATTTGCTATACCCATGGAGCCTTTCTCTCACCCCTTTCTTTATTTGTGACGGTAAATTGATTAACTATGCATGCTGTATGACTTTTTAAAATGTCACTAAGACTAATAGTATGTATGTGTATATATATATATATATATATATATATATATATATATATATATATATATATATATATATATATATATATATATATATATATATATATATATATATATATATATATATATATATATATATTTTTTTTTTTTTTATTTTTTTTTTCTTTTTTTTTCTTTTCTTTTTTTTTGTTGCAATATTATTACGTACGGCTGAAAAAAAAAGTGTCAATAATAAGTATCACGACTAAATATACGGAGAATAAGCATCATCCAAAGAGAGAGACAAAAAAGAAAGAGTTTTAGGCTTAACAAATTAAGGCAAAGAAGTGCGTCTGGCGTTTTGCCTTTACTTACTAGGGCGATCTGAGATGTTACTATTCTGAGCTTCTATGGAATGGGTAGTCACCTCATGTCAGGGACTCATCTCTTGATGCTGACCATATAACACTGGTGATTATGTCTAGCATGGAGTCGCACATTTCACACTTTCTTTTTTTTTTTTTTTTTTTTTTTTTTTTATTTTTATGTAGGAAGGATACTGGCCAAGGGCAACAAAAATCTAATAAAAAAAATGCCCACTGAAATGCCAGTCCCTAAAAGGGTCAAAGCAGTGGTCAAAAATTGGTGGATAAGTGTCTTGAAACCTCCCTCTTGAAGGAATTCAAGTCATAGGAAGGTGGAAATACAGAAGCAGGCAAGGAGTTCCAGAGTTTACCAGAGAAAGGGATGAATGATTGAGAATACTGGTTAACTCTTGCGTTAGAGAGGTGGACAGAATAGGAGTGAGAGAAAGAAGAAAGTCTTGTGCAGCGAGGCCGCGGAAAGAGGGGAGGCATGCAGTTAGCAAGATCAGAAGAGCAGTTAGCATGAAAATAGCGGTAGAAGACAGCAAGAGATGCAACATTGCGGCGATGAGAGAGAGGCTGAAGACAGTCAGTTAGAGGAGAGGAGTTGATGAGACGAAAAGCTTTTGATTCCACCCTGTCTAGAACAGCAGTATGAGTGGAACCCCCCCAGACATGTGAAGCATACTCCATACATGGACGGATAAGGCCCTTGTACAGAGTTAGCAGCTGGGGGGGTGAGAAAAACTGGCGGAGACGTCTCAGAACACCTAACTTCATAGAAGCCGTTTTAGCTAGAGATGAGATGTGAAGTTTCCAGTTCAGATTATAAGTAAAGGACAGACCGAGGATGTTCAGTGTAGAAGAGGGGGACAGTTGAGTGTCATTGAAGAAGAGGGGATAGTTGTCTGGAAGATTGTGTCGAGTTGATAGATGGAGGAATTGAGTTTTTGAGGCATTGAACAATACCAAGTTTGCTCTGCCCCAATCAGAAATTTTAGAAAGATCAGAAGTCAGGCGTTCTGTGGCTTCCCTGCGTGATATGTTTACCTCCTGAAGGGTTGGACGTCTATGAAAAGACGTGGAAAAGTGCAGGGTGGTATCATCAGCATAGGAGTGGATAGGACAAGAAGTTTGGTTTAGAAGATCATTAATGAATAATAAGAAGAGAGTGGGTGACAGGACAGAACCCTGAGGAACACCACAGTTAATAGATTTAGGAGAAGAACAGTGACCGTCTACCACAGCAGCAATAGAACGGTCAGAAAGGAAACTTGAGATGAAGTTACAGAGAGAAGGATAGAAACCGTAGGAGGGTAGTTTGGAAATCAAAGCTTTGTGCCAGACTCTATCAAAGGCTTTTGATATGTCCAAGGCAACAGCAAAAGTTTCACCAAAGTCTCTAAAAGAGGATGACCAAGACTCAGTAAGGAAAGCCAGAAGATCACCAGTAGAGCGTCCTTGACGGAACCCATACTGGCGATCAGATAGAAGGTTGTGAAGTGATAGATGTTTAAGAATCTTCCTGTTGAGGATAGATTCAAAAACTTTAGATAAGCAGGAAATTAAAGCAATAGGACGGTAGTTTGAGGGATTAGAGCGGTCACCCTTTTTAGGAACAGGTTGAATGTAGGCAAACTTCCAGCAAGAAGGAAAGGTAGATGTTGACAGACAGAGCTGAAAGAGTTTGACTAGGCAAGGTGCAAGCACGGAGGCACAGTTTCGGAGAACAATAGGAGGGACCCCATCAGGTCCATAAGCCTTCTGAGGGTTTAGGCCAGCGAGGGCATGGAAAACATCATTACGAAGAATTTTAATACGAGGCATGAAGTAGTCAGAGGGTGGAGGAGAGGGAGGAACAAGCCCAGAATCGTCCAAGGTAGAGTTTTTAGCAAAGGTTTGAGCAAAGAGTTCAGCTTTAGAAATAGATGTGATAGCAGTGGTGCCATCTGGTTGAAGTAGAGGAGGGAAAGAAGAAGAAGCAAAGTTATTGGAGATATTTTTGGCTAGATGCCAGAAATCACGAGGGGAGTTAGATCTTGAAAGGTTTTGACATTTTCTGTTAATGAAGGAGTTTTTGGCTAGTTGGAGAACAGACTTGGCATGGTTCCGGGCAGAAATATAAAGTGCATGAGATTCTGGTGAAGGAAGGCTTAAGTACCTTTTGTGGGCCACCTCTCTATCATGTATAGCACGAGAACAAGCTGTGTTAAACCAAGGTTTAGAAGGTTTAGGACGAGAAAAAGAGTGAGGAATGTACGCCTCCATGCCAGACACTATCACCTCTGTTATGCGCTCAGCACACAAAGATGGGTCTCTGACACGGAAGCAGTAGTCATTCCAAGGAAAATCAGCAAAATACCGCCTCAGGTCCCCCCAACTAGCAGAGGCAAAACGCCAGAGGCACCTTCGCTTAGGGGGATCCTGAGGAGGGATTGGAGTGATAGGACAAGATAAAGATATGAGATTGTGATCGGAGGAGCCCAACGGAGAAGAAAGGGTAACAGCATAAGCAGAAGGATTAGAGGTCAGGAAAAGGTCAAGAATGTTGGGCGTATCTCCAAGACGGTCAGGAATACGAGTAGGGTGTTGCACCAATTGCTCTAGGTCATGGAGGATAGCAAAGTTGTAGGCTAGTTCACCAGGATGGTCAGTGAAGGGAGAGGAAAGCCAAAGCTGGTGGTGAACATTGAAGTCTCCAAGAATGGAGATCTCTGCAAAAGGGAAGAGGGTCAGAATGTGCTCCACTTTGGAAGTTAAGTAGTCAAAGAATTTCTTATAGTCAGAGGAGTTAGGAGAGAGGTATACAGCACAGATAAATTTAGTATGAGAATGACTCTGTAGTCGAAGCCAGATGGTGGAAAACTCGGAAGATTCAAGAGCGTGGGCACGAGAGCAGGTTAAGTCATTGCGCACATAAACGCAGCATCCAGCTTTGGATCGAAAATGAGGATAGAGAAAGTAGGAGGGAACAGAAAAGGGGCTACTGTCAGTTGCCTCAGACACCTGAGTTTCAGTGAGGAAAAGAAGATGAGGTTTAGAAGAGGAGAGGTGGTGTTCTACAGATTGAAAATTAGATCTTAGACCGCGAATGTTGCAGAAGTTAATGAAGAAAAAGTTGAGGGGGGTGTCAAGACACTTACGGTCGTCGACGGAAAGGCAGTCCGACCTGGGGACATTTATGGTCCCCTCCCCAGATGGGGACTCCGAGGCTGGTGTAGGAGTCGCCATGATTTTAAAATTTTTTGAGTGAAGGGTGTGTGTGTTATTAGGTGCTTGTAGTTTTGTGTGGAGGAAGAGAGTTGTCTTTAGAGGGCAGGCTGTGACTACCCCCTTGTGTTGTGAGACACAAAGGGAAACGTTCAGTGAGGTCACAGCTGGGTTTAATGATAAGTTCACAGCACCCCCTGAACAGTGCTTTAGACCTCACTGGGAGTAATTATCGTTTCGGCAGGTGTCTACTGCCTCCTCCTGTCTTAAACCTCTGCTGTCTTAAACCTTTTAAACCTTGGTTTAAATCTGCCTGCTCTCGTGGCATTCATGATAAAGATGACAAATAAACAGTACATGAACATTTTATCTTCTGAAACTTATGCGCATTTTATTTATGTTGTTCATCCAGTGAAAATTTTTTTTTTCCACAGTAGAAAATGTCAAAATCTTTCCAAATCAAGATCCGTCCGTGACTTCTGGCACCTAGCCGAAAATATATTCAGTAAATTTTCTTCATCTTTCCATTCTTTATTTCAATCTAATGTACCATTGATCTCTAAAGCTGAATTCTTCGCTCAGAGTTTTGCTATAAAAAATATTCAACGCAGGATGATTCAGGGCTTGTTTCTCTCTTTTTTCAAACGTCTGATTTTTTTTTTGTATGCCTTCTTGAATTCTTTTTAATGACGTTTTCTAAACTTTCGCTGGTCTTAAGCCTCAGAAGACGTGTGGATGGCATCCTTCTCTGCAACAATGTGTCGGTGCTGTCAACTTGCCTTGTCAAACTCTTACAATTCAGTCTATTAGCATCTACCTTTCTTTCATACTGGAAGTTTGCTTACATTTAGCCTCTTACTAAAATGGACCACTCTAATCCTTCAAAATATTCATTTATTGCTTTGATTTCCATTATTTCTTTTAGTTTTTAATCTATCATTAAGAGGGTGTTCTCAAACCTCTATCACTTCACAATCTGATCGGCAAAATGGATTTCGTCTCTTTAATGGTGGTCTAGCCCTTCTTCCTGAATCTAACTAACCTTCTTTCAGGAATTTTGGTGAAAATTTTGCTGCTGTCTTAGACATATAAAAGATACCTGATATAATCTAGTATAAGATTTTAATCTCCAATCTACCGTCACACGGCTTCATACTTCCCCTCTTTAACTTACTCTCAAGTTTCCGTTTCCGTTACACCTGTGGTAGACAATCACTGGTCTTCTTATAAGTCTATAACAATGATGTTTTTTTTTTCGTGATTGTGTCCTGTCACCCACTTTCTTTCTATTATCCATTCATGATCTTTTAGATAAAACTAATTGCCCTATCTCACTACTGCGCTGATGACACTACTCTGCACTTTTTTCCCACATCACTTACTAGGCATCCAATTCAGGAATTTAGGAGTTAACGCAAAGAAGCCACAGAATGTCTGATTTCTGATCTGTAAAATTTCTTACTGTGGAAGATGCCTTGTTCAATGCCTCAAAAACTCAATTCCTCCATCTGTCGACTCGACACAGTCTTCCAGATAATTGTTCCTTCTTCTTCAATGACACACAACTGACCACCTCTTTTACACTGAGCTTTCTCGGTATGTTTATTTCAAAGCTAGAATCTACGTATCTCGTCCCTCGCTAAACTAGCTTCCGTAACCTTAAGCGTTCTAAGCCATCTCTACCATTTTTTTTGTTTCATCCCCTCAGCTGCTAACTTTTTATATGGAACTTATCGGGCGTTACATTGAGTATGTTTCACATATATGGAGGAATTTCGCCCACAGCTCTCTTCAACAGGGTGTGTTCAAAAGGATTTCGTCACATCAACTCCTCTTCTCTGGCTGTTTTCATCCTCTTTGTCACAGGTTATATCTTGCTTATCTTGTATCGCTACTCTAATCATAACTATTCCTCTGATCTTGCTAACTGCATGCCTCCCTCCCTTCCGCGGCCTCGCTGCACAAGACCTCCTACCTATTCTGATTCTGTACACCTCTCTAATGTAGGACTTAACCTGTATTCTCGAGCTTTCATTCCTATTACTGGTAAATTCTGGAACCCCCTGCCTGCTTCAGGATTTCCTGCAGGTTATGATTTATATATATATATATATATATATATATATATATATATATATATATATATATATATATATATATATATATATATATATATATATATATATATATATATATATATATATATATATATATATATATATATATATATATATATATATTATTATTTTTTTATTTTATTTTATTTTTTTTCAAGAGGAAGGCTTCACAACACTTCACAACGCAGATTTTACTTTAGGACTATCATCTTGAAGGACTGGGCCTTTTTCTTTATATCTATAACGTCTTTGGCCAGAGTCCCTCCTACATATTTAAATCACTGAAAAAATTATGATTACGATGAAGATAATGATGATGTGAGGACAATCATCATGATAATTATAATAATCATTATCATAATATGTTGCCATTGCAGCAAAAACGTACTCAGATTGACTAATAATTTTCAAAATACGTAACATCAGGTTTAAGAAATAATCCTTCATTTTTTCTTCATCTTCATCTGGAGACATGGCAGCGTTAATTAGCGCCCGCGTCTGTTGTCTTTCCTGGAAATTCTAATTTGCTCACTAAAGTCGCATTACTCAGCACCAAGATATACCAGAAATTCCGCAATTACGATTTAAAGTAGAAGAGTCGCAATGTGAATTTCAAGTAGCTTAAATGTTCTTCCCGTTCCAGGCTCACCAGGGCACGGGAACAATGACTTGGATCCAAGGTTAAGACAGCTGCGTTTAGCGTGACTTGGACCAGCCATCATGGCAGACGCGGAGATGAAGCACCACGGAGGCCTCGCGCGACGGTGAAGTACAGCAAGGATTGAGGTAATAAAAGTAATATCAACAGCAATAACGACGACAACAACAACAGCACCAACAACAACAACAAGAATGATAATAATAATAACAACAATAATAATAATAATGATAAAAATAATACGTGTAATATATATATATATATATATATATATATATATATATATATATATATATATATATATATATATATATATATATATATATATATATATATATATATATATATATATGACAATAACATCTAAATAAAAAAAAATACTACCGTTATCATCTTCATCGACTTCATTATCACAATAATAATAATAATAATAATAATAATAATAATAATAATAATAATAATAATAATAATAATAATAATAATACAGTCACTCCAGCTCGTATACATCTATTCAAAAAAATAAATAAATTGAGAAAGAAACGCGCAGAGCAATACTCGGACATCTAGCAACAGGCCTTGCGAATTTCAGGACATAGTGCCGATGAACAGTGTTGTAAGAAACGCTGGCTAATGACTTATTGTTAGACAGCAAAATACGAGGAAACAAATGCATTCAGGCCACGAAGTCAAATTACCTAATTATTTTATACGCAGGAGAACAAAGTTTTTATTTTCTTTTTCACATGCTAACACTATATCATAACATAATAAGAACATAACATAAGAAACAAGGGAAGCTGCAAGAAGCAACCAGGCTTACACGTGGCAGTCCCTGTATGAAATATACCTACCTATTTCCATCTATTATCCCCTTCCATAAACTTGTCTAATCTTCTCTTAAAGCTCTCTAGTGTCCTAGCACTAACAACATGATTACTGAGTCCGTTCCACTCATCTACCACTCTATTTGAGTACCAATTTTTTTCCTATCTCCTTCCTAAACTTAAATATTTCAAACTTGAACCCGTTATTTCTTGTTCCACCCTGGTTGCTGATCCTAAGAATTTTGCCTACATCCCTCTTGTTATAACCCTTATACCACTTAAAGACTTTTATCAGGTCCCCTATTAACCTAAGTCTTTCTAAAGAATGTAAATTTAACAACTTCAATCTCGCCTCTTAAGGAATACTCCTCATCCCCTGTATCCTTTTAGTAATTCTCCTCTGTACTGATTCTGATAGACCTATATCTTTCCTGTAATGTGGGGACCAGAACTGCACAGCGTATTCTAGATGAGGTCTGACCAGCGCCAAGTATAACTTTAATATTACTTCTGGCCTCCTATATTTAACACTCCTAAAAATGAATCCTAGTACCCTATTTGCCCTGTTTCTGGCTTCTATGCATTGTTTCTCTAGACGGAGTTCGGAGCTAACTACAACTCCTAAATCTTTCTCGTACCTTGTACCTACCAGAGTTTGGTTGTTTAATGTGTACCTGTTGTGTGGGTTTCCTCTACCAACGCTAAGCACTTTGCATTTATTGATATTAAATTGCATTTGCCATCTATCCGTCCATTCATTCATTCTATCTAAATCTGCCTGTAAGGCGATGGCATCCGATTCTGACCTAATTAATCTACCTATCTTTGTGTCATCCGCAAATTTACTAACATCACTACTAATTCCACTATCCAAGTCATTGATATATATATTATAAATAACAATGGTCCTAATACTGATCCCTGTGGCACCCCACTAATTACATGACCCCACTCAGATTTTGAGCCGTTTATGACAACTCTTTGTCGCCTGTCACTAAACCATGACCCTATCCAGCCTAACATCTTCTCATCTATCCCGTGTGCCCTAACCTTTCTCAGGAGCCTTTGATGGGGTAACTTGTCAAATACTTTAGTACTCTATTTGCCCTGTTTCTGGCTCAAATATAAGATATCATAACTATCACCATTATCTGCTGCCTCGTACACTTTACTGTAAAAACTTAACAAGTTTGTCAGGCAAAACTTCCCCTTCGTGAAGCCATGCTGTGACTGATTTATCAAGTTATGTTTGTCTAAATGTTCCCTAATGTTCCTCGCTATTATTGACTCTAATATTTTACCTACAACTGAAGTTAAGCTCACAGGTCAATAATTAGACGCTAAAGCTTTATCTCCTTTCTTAAAGATGGGTACTACATTAGCCTGCCTCCACATTACTGGTACCCCACTCGACTCCAGTGATTTCCTAAAGACAGAAACTAACGGCTCACTAATAATCTCTTTGCATTCCTTAAGTACTCTGGGATATATTTCACCTGGTCCTGGTGTCTTGAATTCAACTTTTTTAGCCTATCCCCTGTTCCAGTATCTCCGTAGTTATGGAAATATGTCAGCTTCTCATTCTCATCTGCTCTAAACACCTGTTCACTATCTGCATGTTTTCCTGGGTGAAGACAGTTAAAAAATACTCATTCAGAAGTTTTTTTTAATCTCCTCCTTGAAGACAGTTAAAAAATACTCATTCAGAAGTTTTTTTTAATCTCCTCCTCAGAACTAACCAGCTCCCCATCTGCTGCCTTTAATGGACCTATAGTATCCTTATTCTTCGTCCTGTATAGCTGATAAAATCCCTTGGGATCCGTCTTCGCCTGGCTGGCTACCTTTAATTCATAATTGCCCTTAGCTTTCCTCGTTAACTTCCTGACTGTTCTAACTAATTCATAATATTGTGTCCTTAAAACTTCTTCACCTGCCCTTAATCTCTTATATATATACTTCTCTTACTCCCTATATAATGTTTTAACCTAGCAGTCATCCATTTAGGGTCATTTTTCTGTGATCTTATTGCCCTATACGGGATATTTGCCAACTGACCTGTATGAACATTATCTACGAAATATTTATACAATTCATCTACATTTACCTCACCTAATCCCGTCATCACGGCCCCTACCATCCTCTCCACTCCCTCATCTACTCGCCTCGACCTCACCTTTCTCATTTCAGCATGACCTGACATTCCAACATACTCACACCTATCTCCTCCTTCCTCTTTCCTCCGCCCCTTCCGGACACATCTTCCCTCCTTTTGTCCTACATCCTCACGCCTCACCTCACCTCTCTCATCCTGCCTTATTTCTCTGAACTCCGTCCCTGACTTGACCTCACCCTGCATCCGTTGCCAGTCCACTCCCTGGAGGTACCTTTTTAATTCCTCAAAATCTGTTCTCCTAAAGTCAGGTATTTTACTAGTGTTTTTGCTTCTAAAAGTTTCTTCCCATTCTAAATTGTACCTAATTTCCTTATGGTCACCGTTACCTAGCTGTCCTCCAACCTCTACCTGCGTTACTGCTTCCTCCCTGTTAGTAAGAATTAAATCTAGAATATTATTCCCCCTTGTGGGTTCTACGACTACCTGTTTTAAAAAATTATCCTGAATTACCTTAAGAAATTCCTCTGCTTCCTTGTTACCCACCCACCATCAGACTCCAGTTGATATTCCTAAACCACACATACCTGACTGTACCTGCCTGCTTTATTTAATTCCTGCCACAGTGAGGTGTTAATTTTCTTTGTACTGGTCGGTGGTCTGTAAACTACCCCTAGTACTACTGACTGTGATCCTCACAGGTTTAATCTGAAACTGGGAGGAAGAGTAACAGAGATGAATTGGTGTCGACAAGACTAAGATACAAGTGGTCTTTGGATAATAAAGTTATAATTTTTACATAAAAAATAATACAATAAATAAACAGATAAATAAATATGTAAGTATATATATATATATATATATATATATATATATATATATATATATATATATATATATATATATATATATATATATATATATATATATATATATATATATATATATATATATATATATATATATATATATATATATATATATATATATATATATATATATATATATATATATATATATATATATATATATATATATATATCGATGTCCTTCGGTAAGTTTACCTCTGCGATAGTTACGGACGATGCAAAAGTTAAGCGACTTGGAAAAGTTGTGTCGTAAACAGCTCGAATCCCTCTCAGAAACATTTCTACAATAAAAGTGGGATTTCTAGTGATGGTAGATGATAACAGCAGCACCAGCAGCACCAGTAGCAGTAGCAGCGGCAGGAGCAGCAGCAGCAGCAGTAGTAGTAATAGTAGTAGCAGTCATAGTAGTAGTAACAGTAGCAGCAGCAGTAGCATCAGCAGCAGTAGAAACAGTGGTAGAATGCAGTGAAGGAGGAGAAATAGGAATATTAGTATAGTAGCAGTAGTGGTAGTAACAAAGGTAGTGAGTAAAAGCAAGAAAATAATTAGATCCTGAGCAGTAATTTCGGCGAGAATACCCTGATGCGTGTTTCAGTGAGCAACGCAATGAGCCGCGGCAACACCTGGCCGGGCTCAGGTAAGGCAATTAGGAGCAGTCATGTAGCCTCCTCCCCGGAATTGTAGGTTCCTGCTCGAAATGAAGACTGGTAGGTTAGAAAATGAGAAAATTAAGATTCTGAAGCAGTAGACGTAACTTCTCTTTTCTTTAACATAGCACGTGGATAACACAACATGAAACTTAAATAAACACAATAGAATGATAATTACATTAGTTTTATTATTTTTTCTTATGAAGCAAAATGTTATTATATATATATATATATATATATATATATATATATATATATATATATATATATATATATATATATATATATATATATATATATATATATATATATATAATCTACTCTTATGAACGAAAACTCTTATTCAAACATAACATTATAATGTTCAATAGAAGTGGGTAAGTATTTTTAGTGATTTATGAAAAGATAACAAAAGCTTTAATTCATAATTCATCTATATTTTTTCTATACATGTCATCATTACTATTTTCTGCAATGTTACTGGCCGTATTCGGCATTAAATAATTCTCATCTATAAACACTGAAAGAAGAAGTGGAGATAATTAGGCGACAGGGATGGAATATACGTGTCCATCATTTTTCCTCACTGTCCTAATTATGTAGTCATCGTAGAAGCTACCGTCAGTGGCTGCACGCAGAGGATGCTCTCTGTCGCGATGAGGAGAGGAAACATGATGAAAGAAGTCCTCAAGGGTGCTTCCATAATCAATGACTGGAGGGTCTTCCTTCGACACCACTCAACACCTTGTGTGACGGAAGCCTTCCCTGACGGTATGTAATGATACTATGAATCAGGATGATGAAGACCGGGAGGAAAACAATGATGATGTTAGTAATAATTTCTTTTGCCAGTACATTGTAGATAATGTATCGTGTTCTCTATAGTATTATCAATGCATTACTACGTTTTTGCTATAGTCGTAAAAGTTACGCTTCTGAAAGAGAGAGAGAGAGAGAGAGAGAGAGAGAGAGAGAGAGAGAGAGAGAGAGAGAGAGAGAGAGAGAGAGAGAGAGAGAGAGGTTTAAAGCTTCGGGTATCAGGTTAGGAATTTTGCTTCTTCGTCATTAATGTAATCACATATACAATGGATTGCTACAATGACTAACCGCTGACAATACAAGACCTCAAAACCTTAAGAGACAATTAAATCAAATCTTGTATTGTCCTTCCGTGTTTCATTATTAGTCACTTAGTCCATTATCATATACTATTGATATCTATCAATTATTGAATGGATCTGCTACCTTCAGAAGGATAGGTTTTGTGTTGATCAATGGCTGATGTGAATAGAGAACATGAACACAGGGTCATATAAGGAATAACACTGTTAAGAAACTCACCAGGAAGCCTTGGATATATTCCATATTATACTTTATTGTTTGGCAACAAAACGTGTCAGACCATCACGAGGAACACCGATCAAATATTCATCAAGCAATTAATATTCATGGAATGTATTGACACGAGAAGATGGTATCTTGGGGACTTGTTTTAGTGTGATTCCACAGTAAAGGAAAATAGAGCGATCCTGCTTTCCTTTCACCTATTATCCATTTGATTTTTTCCCCTATATTTTCACTGTTTTAAAATCGTGTATTTCTTGTTAAAGGTGTCATTAAATTTGTAACTTATTCATCATTCAGTTTAGTTCATTTTATGATTACCTTGGGCACTCGATCTACATTACCCTTCCTCCTTCACCTCCATGCCTTTACTTTACTTGATAGTATTATATATATATATATATATATATATATATATATATATATATATATATATATATATATATATATATATATATATATATATATATATATATATATATATATATATATATATATATATATATATATATATATATATATATATAT
>NC_087164.1:6242422-6262422 GCF_035594125.1 Scylla paramamosain | reverse complement strand
CATTTATCGTGTTTGTTATTTAGATGCTCGGAATTGCTCATTGTATTTATTACTATTAAGATTTCTCAGAACGAATCACTTGCTTTCCCTCGCACACTTTGTTCTATTGTAATTAATTGCATTGGAAAGGTAAGGAGACGCGAAGAATTGCAATGTGACACAGGTAACGAGAACCGTGAAGGTGGAGCGTTGAACAGTCTCCATGGTGTTGCCTCTCCTGGTGAGAACAGTAGCACAGCGACAGGGAAAGAGAGATCTGAGACGCTAATTTCCTTTTTGTTCCCTCATTTCAAACATTTATGCAAATATCCAGGCGAGTGTTGGTCACCTTCATTCATTTTGGTGCGCTGCTACGCCTCCTTGTGGCTTTCAGGAAAGGAAAAAGCAAAGCAGCTTAGTCGTGGTGGCGAAAGGAGGGATTTACGCCTGGCACGTCAGCGAGGGGAGCTGAACAATGGGTCATTGGGCGGGGAGTGGATGGGCGTTAATGTCCCAGTTTACATTTACTGTCGGTCGTTCACTGGTGCGTTTGCTTAATGTCTTTGGTCTCCATGGTGTCGGGAAAGGAAGATTCAGATCCTCATGGCGCAAAAATTATATACAGCGAGAGAGACGTCTCGGAAAGTTCGCTTTGTTTGAGGTTCCAGGGCCCGTATTAATAAACACTTTGAAAGCTAAAAGTTACTCTCAAAGTAAAGATTACTTTCAAAGTTGCTTCTAACTCCTAAAAGGACTCTCAAAGTTGTGGGTTTGCTCCTAGAAGTGCTGTCAAAGTGGGCGAAAGATAAAAAAAAAAAAAAAAAAAAAACATCTCAGAGGGACTTTTACAGAGTTAGGAGTGGTTTGCTTTGTCAACAAAAGCGGAATATACGTACGTACATGCGTACACATCTATGTGTGTGTGTGTGTGTGTGTGTGTGTGTGTGTGTGTGTGTGTGTGTGTGTGTGTGTTTGTGTGTGTATACTTTTCATATATACGAGTATATATATATATATATATATATATATATATATATATATATATATATATATATATATATATATATATATATATATATATATATATATATATATATATATATATATATATATATATATACGAGAGAGAGAGAGAGAGAGAGAGAGAGAGAGAGAGAGAGAGAGAGAGAGAGAGAGAGAGAGAGAGAGAGAGAGAGAGAGAGAGAGAGAGAGAGAGAATGTATTATGCATATGATATGTATGTATGCATGCTTGCTTAATTTAGATGGACAACAATGTCTGCCCATAGAGTCTTCCTTTGTTTGGCCGTCATTCCCGGATCATTTTTATCCTTTGTTATGTTTCTTCCCTCTGTGAGGTTTACAAAGAGTAACGTTTCATAACTGCACTAATTTCTTTCACTCTTAAACTGGCAGCCGTCCCCTGCATCCACCTTGAGAAGACAAGCGGCATGTTGGCCCGTCAAGGATGGCGGCGCTTTTTTTCTTTTACTTTTTTTGTTTGTTTATGTAAGAGGGACACCCGCCAAGGTCAACAGAATATAATAATAATAATAATAAAAAAAAAAGCCCTCTGAGATGTAGATCCCTGAATAGGGTCCGAAGCGGTAGTCAAAAATAGAAGGATAAGTGTCTTGAAACCCCTCTTGAACGGATAAGGCCCTTGTACAGAATTAGCAGTTGGGGGTGTGAGAAAAACTAGCGGAGACGACTCAGAACACATAACTTCATAGAAGCTATTTTAGCTACAGATGAGATGTAAAGTTTCCAGTTTAGATTATAAGAAAAGGACATACCGAGGATGTTCAGTGTAGAGGAGGGGGACAGTTGAGTGTCACTGAAGAGGAGGGGATAGTTGTCTGTAAGGTTGTGTCGAGTTGATAAATGGAGGAATTGATTTTTCAAGGCATTGAACAATACCAAGTTTGCTCTATCCCAGTTTTAGAGAGATTTTAGAAAGATCAAAAGTCAAGTGTTCTGTGGCTTCCTTGGGTGAGCTGTTTACTTCCTGAAGAGTTGGACGTCTATGAAAAGACGTGGAAAAGTGCAGGGTGGTATCATCAGCGTACGAGTGGATAAGGCAAGAAGTTTAGCTTAGAAGATCATTGATAAATAATAGGAAGAGAGTTGATGACAGGTCAGAACCCTGAGGAACACCATTTAATAGATTTTGGAGAAGAACAGTGACCGTATACCACAGCAACAAGAGAACGGTCAGAAAGGAAACTAGAAATGTGATTGCAGAGAGAAGGATAGAAGCAGTAGGAAGGTAGTTTGGAAATCAAAGCTTTGTGCCAGATTTTTTCAAAAGCTTTTGATATGTCTAACGCAACAGGAAAACTTTCACCAAAATCTCTAAAAGAGGATGACCAAGACTCAGTAAGGAAAGCCAGAAGATCACTAGTAGAGCAGCCTTGACGGAATCCATACTGGCGATCAGATAGAAGGCTGTGAAGTGATAGATGTTTAATAATCTTCCTGTTTCAAAAACTTAAGATAAGCAGGAAATTAAAGCAATAGGACGTTATTTTGAAGGATTAGAACGGTCACCATTTTAGGAACAGGTTGAATGTAGGCAAATCTCCAGCAAGAAGGAAAAGTAGATGTTGAGAGACAGAGCTGAAAGAGTTTGACTGAACCAGGTGCAAGTACGGAATCGCAGTTTCGGAGAACAATTGGAGGGACCCCATCAGGTCCATAAGCCTTCCGAGAGTTTAGGCCAGCGAGGGTATGAAAAACATCATTGCGAAAAATTTTAATAGATATTAGTCAGACGTTGGAGGAGAGGGAGGAACAAGCCCAGAGTAGAGTTTTTAGCAAAGGTTTGACGAAGAGTTTAGCTTTAGAAACACATGTGATAGCAGAGGTGCCATCTGGAAAGAAGAAGAAGCAAAGTTATTAGAAATGTTTTTTGGCTAGAAGTCAGAAGTCACGGGGAGAGTTAGATCTTCAAAGATTTTGACACTTTCTATTAGTGAAGGAGTTTTTGGCAAGTTGGAGAACAGACTTGGCATAGTTTCGGGCATAAATATAAAGTGTTTGAGATTCTGGTAATGGAAAGCTCAAGTACCTTTTGTGGGCCACCTCTCGATCATGTACAGCACGAGAACAGACTGTCTTAAACCAAGGTTTGGAAGGTTTAGGTCAAGAAAAAGAGTGAGGAATGTACGCCTCCATGCCAGACACTATCATCTCTGTTATACGCTCAGCACACAGAGTCGGATCTCTGACACCGAAGTAGTAGTCATTCCAAGGAAAATCAGCAAAATACCTCAGTAGGTTCACTTAACTAGCAGAGGCAAAACGCCAGAGGCACTTCCGCTTAGAGGGATTGTATCGGTCTCAATTATTATTATATATATATATATATATATATATATATATATATATATATATATATATATATATATATATATATATATATATATATATATATATATATATATATATATATATATATATATATATCCCACATGCGTGTGTTCATATATTCATTCCACATGTGCCCATGGCCAGCCAGTCTATTATATTTTTTACCTTTCTCCTCCTTCTCTACCTCTCAAGGGAATTTCACACCCACTTCCAGTCCTCTGAGTCCAGTCGCTCTGGCTTCTAGTTGCTCTGAGTCTTCCTTCTTGGTGATTGGCTAAAATAACGAGATGTCCTGTTGGTTCCTTCACCTCATTTCCTGATATCTCATTGGTCATTTCTTTCCCCCAAAATCTAAAACGTGATCCACTTAGCTCAGATAAATATAGCCCGCATGGTAGCGAGAGTCAGTCAGTCTCAATCCCGGTCAAAGCTCAGTCAATCAGTCCCAGTCAGAATCAATTAGTCAGTCAGTCAGTCCCCTTCCGAGAGTCACTCACGAGCAGTCAGTCTTGGTCTCTCACTCAGTTCCGCTCAGTCACAGTCTGTTTTGAGAGACGCTGCTCAGTCATCATTTCATATCACTTCAGAGAGAAAGAACAATCAGTCGTCACGTTACAATCTCGTCTCAAATCAAGTGTGTACATTCTCTACTATTAAATCAAGAAGAACTCTCATCATCATGTCTTTTCCTCGCACACACCAACTATATCAACCTACTACCCAAGGTCCTCCACGCTACAACACTACCAAGCTCACTACCGGTCCTCTACGCTACAACACTACCATGATCACTACCTCGACGCTACAAACACACCAAGCTCCTCATCTGATCCAGCAGTGGCAAGTACATCATCTAAATTCCAGAACAGTAGTAAAGAAGAGGAGATGTAGAACTATTCGATACAGGATCCTGAGGAGGGATCGGAGCGACAGGACAAGATACAGATATGAATGATATTGTGATCGGAGGAGCCCAACGGAGAAGAGAGGGTACCAGCATAAGCAGGATTAGAGGTTAGGAAAAGGTCAAGAATGTAGGGTGTACTTCCAAGTTATTGACATATCCGGAAATTACGTATCG
The DNA here is from genome assembly GCF_035594125.1 of Scylla paramamosain. Lineage (NCBI taxonomy): Eukaryota > Metazoa > Arthropoda > Malacostraca > Decapoda > Portunidae > Scylla > Scylla paramamosain. The sequence goes on along the minus strand of NC_087164.1, from coordinate 6,257,991 downwards.
CTCTTAATAATACTCTGAAATAGTCTAGAATAATTTATAAATATTCAAGATTAATTCACAAACATTAACTACTACCGAAAGAGCGACATCTTGTTAGATTTGATTCAAAATAATGTTGTTAACATTTAGAAAGCCGCTACTTTAGCGGCATTTCTACTCCTAGGAGTAACTTTCACTTCGAAAGTAAAAGCTGCTTTTAGGAGCAACTTCTAGGAGCAAAGTCGAAGATAAAAGTAATTCTAGGAGTGCTCCTAGGATAACTCCTTGGAGTCTTTGTTAATACGGGCCCTGATGTTTCTACACATTTTGTCTTTGTTTTATTAAAGGAGAGAAAATAAACTTGAAAAGTGTCCTGCACCAGCGAGTGCCATAATGACTTGAGAGAATGGTACAAACGATTACATACAGCAGCTGAGATCCTCGACTCGTCTGAGCTCAAACTCAAGTCTCATTCGTCACGATGTGCTGAGAGACATATTTATTTTCCAGTAGCAAAAATTTCTATTGGCTATATAATAATTATCAAGAAACTGTTGTAGATTTAACTCGTGTCTTGTAACCTGTAAAGCGTCAGAGGAAGGGCTAAATAGGGCAAGCAAACTTTTGTTGCCTCAGTAATTGCCATTCTTCGCAAAGCTGCCAAGCCATCTTCATCCTTTGCATTTTTGGCGTGGAAATACTGGAGACTGTGGACTGTTATCGTTACTCTAGCAGGCTAGATATCATATCGGGATGGCCACGAGCACCCTGCACGGCCGTTACCTTCATATGCCCAGCAGCGTAATATATATATTCGTATGAAGCAAAGTTCAAAGGGTGATGATGATGATGATGATGATAGTGATTATCATATTTGCAAATAACAATAATCATAATGATAATAATAATAATAATAATAATAATAATAATAATAATAATAATAATAATAATAATAATAATAATTCAACCTGAATCCATATCGACAAAACAAACATATGGCTCGTAAAAAAAATTTGCCGGTAAAAGAATGGAAGGACAGCAAAAAATAATAAGTAATAATAATCAGGGAATATATATATATATATATATATATATATATATATATATATATATATATATATATATATATATATATATATATATATATATATATATATATATATATATAGAACAGGTTCCGAGTTATAGATAAGGTAAACAGGGATACACCAGACTTCCTTCTTCATTTACTGAAACGCTTCACCTTCGCAGAAGGCATCATCAGGCGATGGTGTGAAGTCCTCACTGTATAAGGAGCCAACCATGCTTTATATCCTCTGAAGTAAACCTGTTTAATGATCCAACACATTACCTCATATATAACTCGGTATCTTTTTTTACTATCAACATAATCTGGTCAAGGGAAAAACGTCTCAACTCCAAGGATCTTTTTCTCAAGTAATGGGTTGGATCACTCTTCAAACGGGTGTATTTCAGAGGATATAACGCATGGATGGTTCGTTATACAGTGAGGAAATCACATCATCGCCACGTCATGCAATGCCTGATGAAGCCTTCTGTGAAGGTGAAACGTTGCAATGAATGAAAAAGGAAGTCTGGTGTATCCCTGCTTACCTCATCTATATCAATCTATCTATCTATCTATCTATCTATCTATCTATCTATCTATCTATCTATCTATATATATATATATATATATATATATATATATATATATATATATATATATATATATATATATATATATATATATATATATATATATATATATATATATATACTCGTATATATATATATATATATATATATATATATATATATATATATATATATATATATATATATATATATATATATATATATATATATATATATATATATATATATGTATATATATGTATATATATATATATATATATATATATATATATATATATATATATATATATATATATATATATATATATATATATATATATAAAGATAATTCTCTTCCTTAACACAAAACAACATGCACCTAACACACACACACACACACACACACACACACACACACACACATTCACTCACAATTAAATTTCTGCATGACGACTCCTACACCAGCCTCGGAGTTCCTATTTGAGGAGGAGACGACAAATGTCCCCAGGTCGGATTGCTCTTCAGGTATCGACCCTAACTGTATTGTCACCCCTCCATCAACTTTTTCTTCCCCAACTTCTGCAAAATTAGATCTAATTTTCAGTCTGTAGAACACCACCTGTCCTCTACTAAACCTCATCCTCTTTTCTTCACCGAAACACTGGTGTCTGAGGCAACTGACAGTAGCCCCTTTTCTCTTTCCTCCTACTTTTTCTATCTTCATTCTCAATCCTGGAAAATCTGGATGTTGCGTCTATGTGCGCAACGAGTTAATCTGCTCTCGTGCCCACGCTCTTGAATATTTCGAATTTTCCATCTTCTGGCTGTGACTATAAAGTCACTCTCAAACTGATTTTTTCTATGTTGTATATCTCTCATCTAACTGACAAAAAAAAAAAAAAAATTCTTTGACTATTTAAATTCCAAAGTGGAGCACATCCATCTATTCCCTTTGGCAGATATCTTCATTCTTGGAGATTTCATTGTTCACCACCAGCTTTGGCTTTCCTCTCCCTTCACTGACTATTCTGGTGAACTAGCCTTTAACTTTGCTATCCTCCACAATCTAGAGTAACTGGTGCTACACCCTACTCGTATTCCTGACCGTTTTTGAGATGCGCCCAACATTCTTGACCTTTTCCTCACCTCTAATCCTTCTGCTCATCCTGTCATCCGATCCTCTCCGTTGGACTCCTCTGATCACAACCTCATATCTGTATCTTGTCCTATCGTTTCAATCCCTCCTCAAGATCCCTCAAAGCGAAGGTGCCTCTGGTGTTTTGGCTCTCCTAAATGAGGCTAAACTCTTTGCTAAAAATCCCACCTTGGATGATTAAGAGCTTGTTCCTCCCTCTTCTCCATCCTCCGACTACATGCTACCCAATAAGATCCTTCTCAGTGATGTTTTCCATGCCCTCGCTGGCCTTAATTAACCCTCGGAAGACTTATGGACCTAATGGGGACCCTCCTATTCTCCACCGTATCTGTGCCTCCGTACTTGCACCTTGCCTAGTCAAAATCTTCCAACCCTGTTTATCAACAGCTGCCTTTCCTTCTACCCTGAAAATTTGCGTACATTCATCTTGTTCCTAAGAAGGCTGACCGTTCTAATCCCTCAAACTACTGTCCTATTGTTTTAATTTCATATATATATATATATATATATATATATATATATATATATATATATATATATATATATATATATATATATATATATATATATTTTTTTTTTTTTTTTTTTTTATGTAGGAAGGACACTGGTCAAGGGCAACAAAAATCTAGTAAGAAAATATGCCCACTGAAATGCCAGTCCCATAAAAGGGTCAAAGCAGTGGTCAAAAATTGATGAATAAGTGTCTTGAAACCTCCCTCTTGAAGGAATTCAAGTCATAGGAAGCTGGAAATACAGAAGCAGGCAGGGAGTTCCAGAGTTTACCAGAGAAAAGGATGAATGATTGAGAATACTGGTTAACTCTTGCGTTAGAATGTTGGACAGAATAGGGGTGAGAGAAAGAAGAAAGTCTTGTGCAGCGAGGTCGCGGAAGGAGGGGAGGCATGCAATTAGCAAGATTAGAAGAGCAGTTAGCATGAAAATAGCGGTAGAAGACAGCTAGAGATGCAACATTGCGGCGGTGAGAGAGAGGCTGAAGACAGTTAGAGGAGAGGAGTTGATGAGACGAAAAACTTTTGATTTCACCCTGTCTAGAAGAGCAGTATGAATGGAACCCCTCCAGACATGTGAAGCATACTCCATACATGGACGGATAAGGCCCTTGTACAGAGTTAGCAGCTGGGGGGGTGAGAAAAACTGGCGGAGACGTCTCAGAACACCTAACTTCATAGAAGCTGTTTTAGCTAGATGTGAGATGTGAAGTTTCCAGTTCAGATTATAAGTAAAGGACAGACCGAGGATGTTCAGTGTAGAAGAGGGGGACAGTTGAGTGTCATTGAAGAAGAGGGCATAGTTGTCTGGAAGGTTGTGTCGAGTTGATAGATGGAGGAATTGAGTTTTTGAGGCATTGAACAATACCAAGTTTGCTCTGCCCCAGAAATTTTAGAAAGATCAGAAGTCAAGCGTTCTGTGGCTTCCCTGCGTGATATGTTTACCTCCTGAAGGGTTGGACGTCTATGAAAAGACGTGGAAAAGTGCAGGGTGGTATCACCAGCGTAGGACTGGATAGGACAAGAAGTTTGGTTTAGAAGATCATTAATGAATAATAAGAAGAGAGTGGGTGACAGGACAGAACCCTGAGGAACACCACTGTTAATAGATTTAGGAGAAGAACAGTGACCGTCTACCACAGCAGTAATAGAACGGTCAGAAAAGAAACTTGAGGTGAAGTTACAGAGAGAAGGATAGAAACCGTAGGAAGGTAGTTTGGAAATCAAAGCTTTGTGCCAGACTCTATCAAAAGCTTTTAATATGTCCAAAGCAACAGCAAAAGTTTCACCAAAATCTCTAAAGGAGGATGACCAAGACTCAGTAAGGAAAGCCAGAAGATCACCAGTAGAGCGGCCTTGACGGAACCCATACTGGCGATCAGATAGAAGGTTGTGAAGTGATAGATGTTTAAGAATCTTCTTGTTGAGGATAGATTCAAACATTTTAGATAGGCAGGAAATTAAAGCAATAGGACGGTAGTTTAAGGGATTAGAACGGTCACCCTTTTTAGTAACAGGCTGAATGTAAGCAAACTTCCAGCAAGAAGGATAGGTAGATGTTGACAGACAGAGCTGAAAGAGTTTGACTAGGCAAGGCGCAAGCACAGAGGCACAGTTTCGGAGAACAATAGGAGTGACCCCATCAGGTCCATAAGCCTTCCGAGGGTTTAGGCCAGCGAGGACATGGAAAACATCATTGCGAAGAATTTTAATACGTGGCATGAAGTAGTCAGAGGGTGGAGGAGAGGGAGGAACAAACCCAGAATCGTCCAAGGTAGAGTTTTTAGCAAAGGTTTGAGCGAAGAGTTCAGCTTTAGTAATAGATGTGATAGCAGTGGTGCCATCAGGTTGAAATAGAGGAGGGAAAGAAGAAGAAGCAAAGTTATTGGAGATATTTTTGGCTAGATGCCAGAAATCACGAGGGGAGATAGATCTTGAAAGGTTTTGACATTTTCTGTTAATGAAGGAGTTTTTAGCTAGTTGGAGAACAGACTTGGCATGGTTCCGGGCAGAAATATAAAGTGCATGAGATTCTGGTGATGGAAGGCTTAAGTACCTTTTGTGGGCCACCTCTCTATCATGTATAGCACGAGAACAAGCTGTGTTAAACCAAGGTTTAGAAGGTTTAGGACGAGAAAAAGAGTGAGGAATGTACGCCTCCATGCCAGACACTATCACCTCTGTTATGCGTTCAGCACACAAAGACGGGTCTCTGACTCGGAAGCAGTAGTCATTCCAAGGAAAATCAGCAAAATACCTCCTCAGGTCCCCCCAACTAGCAGAGGCAAAACGCCAGAGGCACCTTCGCTTAGGGGGATCCTGAGGAGGGATTGGAGCGATAGGACAAGATAAAGATATGAGATTGTGATCGGAGGAGCCCTACGGAGAAGGAAGGGTCACAGCTTAAGCAGGATTAGAAGTCAGGAAAAGGTCAAGAATGTTGGGCGTATCTCCAAGACGGTCAGGAATACGAGTAGGGTGTTGCACCAATTGCTCTAGGTCATGGAGGATAGCAAAGTTGTAGGCTAGTTCACCAGGATGGTTAGTGAAGGGAGAGGAAAGCCAAAGCTGGTGGTGAACATTGAAGTCTCCAAGAATGGAGATCTCTGCAAAAGGGAAGAGGGTCAGAATGTGCTCCACTTTGGAAGTTAAGTAGTCAAAGAATTTCTTATAGTCAGAGGAGTTAGGTGAGAGGTATACAGCACAGATAAATTTAGTATGAGAGTGACTCTGTAGTCGTAGCCAGATAGTGGAAAACTCGGAAGATTCAAGAGCGTGGGCACGAGAGCAGGTTAAGTCATTGCACACATAAACGCAGCATCCAGCTTTGGATCGAAAATGAGGATAGAGAAAGTAGGAGGGAACAGAAAAGGGGCTACTGTCAGTTGCCTCAGACACCTGAGTTTCAGTGATGAAAAGAAGATGAGGTTTAGAAGAGGAGATTTGGTGTTCTACAGATTGAAAATTAGATCTTAGACCGCGAATGTTGCAGAAGGTAATGAAGAAAAAGTTGAGGGGGGTGTCAAGACACTTAGGGTCGTCGACAGAAAGGCAGTCCGACCTGGGGACATTTATGGTCCCCTCCCCAGATGGGGACTCCGAGGCTGGTGTAGGAGTCGCCATGATGATTTTAAAATTTTTGAGTGAAGGGTGTGTGTGTTATTAGGTGCTTGTAGTTTTGTGTGGAGGAAGAGAGTTGTCTTTAGAGGGCAGGCTGTGACTGCCCCCTTGTGTTGTGAGACACAAAGGGAAATGTTCAGTGAGGTCACAGCTGGGTTTAATGATAAGTTCACAGCACCCCCTGAACAGTGCTTTAGACCTCACTGGGAGTAATTATCGTTTCGGCAGGTGTCTACTGCCGAAACGATATATATATATATATATATATATATATATATATATATATATATATATATATATATATATATATATATATATATATATATATATATATATATATATATATATATATATATATATATATATATATATATATATATATATATATATATATATATATATATATCACCACAGTTTTTATGTGTTTACAATGTTTTGTATTTTACCATTAAGTAGCTTGTAGTTTTTTTTATTTCTTTATACCGCGATCTCAAATTGCACATATTGATATTTACTAATCAACTAATCAAAATATAATTTAGTTTCCTCTTATAAGGGAAACCAAAGTAAATGCACAATAGGGAATAAAGGACTCCAGCATAATTTGGAATGTTCCTTACTTGTCATTAGAAGTGCACCAAAACATATTCCACACAACAGAGCCTCAAAGGAAACTCAGTGTTTAAAAGAGGAAAGGATGTGCCGTGTGTGAAGTGGTGAGTGGTGTTGGCAGCATTTCTGTCGGCCTGCATTTCAAAACCTAATTAAAGCTACTAACTCGTTCGCTATCTCAGTAGGAACGCAAATGAGTGCAGCACCTGAAGCCCAGTATTTAATGTAGTTGCTGCAGGACGAGTGATGGTGAGACGCTTTGTTCATGTGCGGAGGTACATAACCTACTTTTTTTCTTAATAGCTTAGGAAAAAAAAAAAGGAAGAAAGAAAAGAATTACTGTAGTTAAACTCTAATTTAGTATGACATTTATTTCAACTTATTTTCCATAACTTCGTTGTCACATCAAAAAAAAAAAATACATGAGAAGAACAGATACCAGAAGACCTTTCGATCTGTAACGAGGGTATTTGTTTATCTATTTACTACTACTAGTGAATTACGTGTGTAAGAATAGGATAGATAGAGAACAAGATTCTCTCCCTGCCTGCCTCCCTCTCTGAAAATATGTCGGCAGGAAAACAGTTAGAAGAGAAAACTGTGTACCTTGCAGGAAATGCGTACATAGAAATTTTATACTAAAGAAAGAAAAAGAATAGATGGATATACAACACTACATTAGTAATAGCTCAGATGTTTTGCAATATTTGATGGATATGAAAAAAAAGAAAATAAATAAAGAGTAATTTGAAGAATTATATATATATATATATATATATATATATATATATATATATATATATATATATATATATATATATATATATATATATATATATATATATATATATATATATATATATATATATATATATATATATATATATATTCATTTATTTATTTTTGCTTATATATGTATTGCATCTTCGGCCTTTTAATTTCATACCGTTACTTTTTTGTGATATTCATGTGATTTCTCTGGAATATTCCTTCACTGTTTACCTTATCAAATTCATATAGTATTTAAAAAAAAAATCAATTAGATCACCTCTTATCCTTCGTTTATTGAGTGAGAACATGTCTAACCACTTTAGTCTTTCTTCGTAGGACAAAATTTGCTGCGTAAACATTTCTTTTGTTTCTCGTCACTGTACTTTTCCTACGTTTGCTGGGTGATCAGCAGACGACAGTAGGCGAATGACACACACATTTCCATCTTAGAGACAGGTGTGACGAGAATAAAAATTATGCCTCTCTGAATACTCGTATTAGTAGAACATGCTGAGAGAGCTCCAATCTTCCATATCAATGAAATGGAAAAGGAATGTGAGGATCAAAACAGGAAAATGCAACACTTGAAGTGAATTATGTGCGATTTATCATACTAAATAATTTTCTTTCCTTTATCTCTTTTTACTTTATCTTATCCTGCCTCCGCACTCATTCGAGTCCTTTTTACACAAACGCATATTTTCAACCTACATTAGATGCCATAAAAATCGAAATTTTGAACACCAAATACGAAGTAAGACTTCGGTAGCGTAAAAAAAAAAAAAGAAAAAGACCTGCGAGTTCTAATAAACAAAAATCTAAAAATGAACGATCGTTATACAGCGGATAGGAAAAAAAAAATGAATACTGTGTCAAGCTTAATTTTCTTAATATAATATAAATCACGGAGAGCAATAAAAAAAGTGTCTTCTATTTACCTTTATATATATATATATATATATATATATATATATATATATATATATATATATATATATATATATATATATATATATATATATATATATATATATATATATATATATATATATATATATATATATATATATATATATATATATATATATATATATATATATATATATATATATATATATATATATATATATATATATATATATATATATATATATATATATATATATATATATATATATATATATATATAAATATATATATATATAAATATATATATATATATATATATATATATATATATATATATATATATATATATATATATATATATATATATATATATATATATATATATATATATATATATATATATATATATATATATATATATATCCCAGATCTGGTCACACGGTCCTTGTTCTATTTACATCTTGATCTAGATTTTCTCTGATCTGAGTGATTGGGATCATGGTCTGGGTGAAATACACTGTATAGTTTTTCTGAGTTTGTGTCTGCTTTATGTAGTGACTACAACTTTACGTAAAGCAGACACAAACTCAGACACCTGTCTCTAAGATGAAAATGTGTGTCATTCACCTACGGTCGTCCGCTGGTCACCCAGCCAGCCGTTACCCTACGGAAAGAGCTCAGAGCTCATAGTGACCGATCTTTGGCTAGGATTGAGACCACTCACACACCACACACTGAGACAACGAGGCCACAACCCCTCGGGTTACATCCCGTACCTACTTGCTGCAAGGTGAACAGGGGTTACACATTAAGAGGCTCGCCCATTTGCCTCACCGCGCTCGGGACTCAACCCGGGTCTTTTTATTTGTGAACCGATTGTGCTGACCACTACACTACGATGATTTTTTTTTTTTTGTATGTATGTATTGAAGAAAATAAGGGGTCATGTTCGCCCTTTCTTTTTCGTTTTAATTATGTTGCTTGATACCGCTTTTCTGCTATCTACATATACTCGGTTAATCATACATTCTCTCTCTCTCTCTCTCTCTCTCTCTCTCTCTCTCTCTCTCTCTCTCTCTCTCTCTCTCTCTCTCTCTCTCAGCCTTTCATTCTTCAAGCGCCTAAGCATCCAGTTTACGGCCTCGACAAGTACAGCATGCACTGAGGGCTACAACAGATCGTCAGGGGTATGTTCCACCCTAAAAAGTGCTGCAAGACAAATTTTCCCCATTCTGTCTTTTTGTTGTATAAAATAATGATAATCGAAATTCATAACAGTGTCGATGATATGGACAGAAAGTATTGACTAAATACCTGGAACTCCACGCACAAATGAGGGATAATAACGGTGGGGGTATTGCACTATATCATGAGAAGAATAGTTATGTTTTAAGAAATCCTGTGACAGAATGTCACACAGTCAGTACATAACGGTTAGTTTTCATTCATTTCATATATATATATATATATATATATATATATATATATATATATATATATATATATATATATATATATATATATATATATATATATATATATATATATATATATATATATATATATATATATATATATATATATATTTATTTTTATTTATTTTTTTTTTTTTTTGACGAATACAAAGAAATCTGCCCATTACAAAAGTAAAAAGGCCAATTATGTGTGCCATTCGCAACCTCATTCACACATAAATATTGTTATGCTAATACGAAACAAAAAAATAAAACGCACGTGCAGTATTAAGATGCCTTTCGTGAATTACAGAAACATCGATAATCATTGAAATGCATGGAGGAAATGAAGCAAAACGATAAATAAACTTAAATTAAAGCAAATATTGACATTTATATTTAACAAATGGAGTGACCAACATTCTTACATTAATAATGGTCTAACTTTATCATTGTGCGATAGAAACATTAAACAAAGACGAGAATGTGATGTTCGATCACAACTTTCACAGTGGCTAATGAAGACAAAAACACATGTCATCTCATAAACCCACGTCAATCAGGATACATCGGTGAGGCGTGGTGATACAGGCATTCATTACGTATAATTGTGTCTAATCAATACGAGTCACAAACCTATTAAATAACTAAGATAGTCTTGGTAAATACCTAAATAGCCTGTATATGAGCCTTATCACTGACACTTACTGCAGCTACTCTCTACTTTCTTAATTTCTTCTTTTCGATAAATTAGTATATTTAAAAACAGTTCTCAAAATTTTTCATCTGCCCTAGGGCTGTCTCCTTTTAGTGACGAGAACCTTAAGTGAATATTTTAATTTCTTTTCTTCTTCATATATATATATATATATATATATATATATATATATATATATATATATATATATATATATATATATATATATATATATATATATATATATATATATATATATATATATATATAGATAGATAGATAGATAGATAGATAGATAGATAGATAGATATATATATATATATATATATATAGAGAGAGAGAGAGAGAGAGAGAGAGAGAGAGAGAGAGAGAGAGAGAGAGAGAGAGAGAGAGAGAGAGAGAGAGAGAGAGAGAGAGAGAGAGAGAGAGAGAGAGAGAGAGAGAGAGAGAGAGAGAGAGAGAGTAAAATAACCTCGTGTGACCTACATTGCTGTTAAATTAAGTATTAATATAAATCTAACCTAACTCAATAAAGCTCGAACATATCTGATTTTAAATACAACTCCAATAGACAAAACAATCGTGCACACTTCACACAGCAATACGTCTCGTTCTCTTCTTCCGAGTAATTGTAGAGGACTGGTTGTCTTCCTTCCTCCCCACACAGGACTGGTTGTCTCCTTTCCTCCCCACACAGGGCTGGTTGTCTTCCTTCTTCCCCACACACAGGACTGGTTGTCTTCCTTCCTCCCCACACAGGACTGGCTGTTTTCTTTCCCTCCCCACACTGACTGGCTGTCTTCCTTCATCCCCACACAGGAATGGCTGTCTTCCTTTCTCCCGACACAGGACAGACTGTTTTCCTTCCTTCCCACACAGGACTGTCTGTCTTTCTTCCTACCCACACAGGACTGGCTGTCTTCCTTCCTCCCCTCACAGGACTGGTTGTCTCCCTTCCTCCCCACACAGGACTGGTTGTCTCCCTTACTTCCCACACAGGACTGGTTGTCTCCCTTCCTCCCCACACAGGACTGGTTGTCTTCCTTCCTCCCCACACAGGACTGGTTGTCTCCCTTTCTCCCCACACAGGACTGGTTGTCTCCCTTCCTCTCCACACAGGACTGGTTGTCTCCCTTTCTCCCCAGACAGGATTGGTTGTCTTCCTTCCTCCCCACACAGGATTGGTTTTCTTACTTCCTTCCCACACTGGAATGGCAATCTTCCTTCCTCCCCAGACAGGACTGGTTGTCTTCCTTCCTCCTCACACAGGACTGGCTTTCTTCCTTCCTTCCCACACATGACTGCCTGTCTTTCTTCCTACCCACACAGGACTGGCTGTCTTTCTTCCTCCACAAACAGGACTGGCTGTCTTCCTTACTCTACACACTGGGGTGTTGTCACTTAAATGAACATAGTCGTAGGGCCAGTTCCACAGTCTTTTTTGTAAGCTTCCAAACCAAAACACTCCCTATGTTAGTAAGCCCCCGAACAAATTGGGTATGCCTGTTCCAAGGTTTGTTATTTTTTCGTTTGGGCGTTCCCCAACTTCACTGGATCGCTTACCAAAGATTTTATATTTCCGGCGTGTATCACTCAGTTTCATAAGCCTGAGTGTTAAAAAAACAAAAAACAAACCCCATAGAGGGATGTCAACATGACACAGGAAAGACTCATGAGCAGAAGCGAACGGTAGTGAATCTGGTCATAGTCACGGAGTGGTGCTAGTAAGTGTCAATTACGTCCTCATCAGCAAGAAAAAGACTACATGGGGGAGGATTCTGCCGGGTGTAGTGCTGCTTACCACGCAGCTCAAGCCAAGACACTGCACTAGCTGAAGAGAACTTAGGACTGTCTTAGAAATAAATGAATATTTCATCGTTATTTATAGCATGTAATATACAAATACATACAATAGTACATTTTAGCTGAAAAAAAAAAAGTGTTTCCTTGATCCTAGAGTAGTTCAACTCCACAGGAAATACGAATTCATTTAATTTTACTGCCCATAGCGGCGAATATTTCTCAGTCAATCGTAATATGAAAGTGGAATTTTTGGAAACTGAATCTATTGGCGGTTAAACTGGTTAAAAGAGTAGTAATTATCTTCACTCCTTTCCCAAACTTTTTTTCTCTCTTTTATGGGGCTCCACACAAACCTTTTGGTATCTGTATTCTTTATTTATTTATATATATTTTTTTAAGTAGGCAACCTTGGCAACCCAGGAGAAAGAATAGGATGCAAGACAGAGAGAGAGAATACTTTGAAAGCTTATCTAAGATAAAAGAACAATGCTACCAATAATAGAACCTTTGAGTTAATGGAAGAGAAGCATGCCAAGGGCTTGCAGGCCCCAGCTTACCTGATAAAAAAAAATGGATAGAATTATTAGAGGTAGTTCAGATATGCCGGCATGACAGTCCAAAATTATAATGTAGATAATTGTACATAAGCTAAATAATAATCTATCTTATACCTTCGGCATAATTCAAAATAAGGCAAACAAAATAATACGTAAACCCTTAGTCAACTTTAAAGCTGTGTGACACTGCCTCAACAGTTTTTTTTTTTTTTCAAAACTAGTAGATAAATATGAAAAAAAAAAAAAACATATTCACAAGTAAGTAGTAGGTTAGATAGCTTTTTATTTAGGATATAATTACATACATATTGTTAAGCATTTCTAATACATATAGTGTTTATTTCACGATACAGAGATCTGGTTCAGGGCTTTTTTGGCTGTTTTCCTCCTTCCTATGATATGGATTCTTTCAAGAAAGAGAGGTTTCAAGTACCTTTCCCTCTGTTATTTGGTCATTCTATCTGATGTCGGTTTGGGAGCTAGTATTTCGGTGGGCCTTTATATATATATATATATATATATATATATATATATATATATATATATATATATATATATATATATATATATATATATATATATATATATATATATATATATATATATATATACCCTTGGCCATTGACCATTTTACATAAAAAAGGTTCTCTCTCTCTCTCTCTCTCTCTCTCTCTCTCTCTCTCTCTCTCTCTCTCTCTCTCTCTCTCTCTCTCTCTGTGTGTGTGTGTGTGTGTGTGTGTGTGTGTGTGTGTGTGTGTGTGTGTGTGTGTGTGTGTGTGTGTGTGTGTGTGTGTGTGTGTGTGTGTGTGTGTCTGTGTGTGTGTGTGTGTGTCTGTGTGTGTGTGTGTGTTTGTGTGTGTGTGTGTGTGTTTTCATATTTTAAAAATTCAATAATTCTCAACTTAGTGTTTCAAATGGCAGGAGGCGAATGGTTTGTTACTATAATATCTACTATTATGACAACACGGTAGAGAGCCATCCTACATGGTTGGGTTAATTGGCAGTGGTGCAGCTACAAGGCAACTTTCCTTAACTGGGAATTTAAATCTCTTTAGAATGCCCTCAGCTAACCAAGGACAGGTTTGGTTACGTTAGGGTAGGTTTAGTTTAGCTACGTTAGGCTATCCCAAAGGGAAGGCTAATCTCTCACTCATGAATGCAATGGTTAGTTGTGCTTTTCATATGATAGTAATATTATTTTTTGTTTGAGGATCATCGGTTATCTCTCAACTGGGGAAGAGTATATCAGTGAAACTAATGCCGTTGGCATGGCAGTTAAGCAAATGAATATGGAAACATTTGGCAGTACAAGACAGTTAAGAGACTGTATGTGAACATTTAGGAGAGTGAATTTTCTAGTCATGTAAATAGTTATTTACAACAAATACAATTTGTTCTAAAAATCTATGCCCATTTTTTTTTTCTTTTTTTTATGAAACTGACTAATGAACAAATTGCATGCATTACAGGGAGAAGACAATTACCTCCCCAACATAAATTATTATTACAAATATATGAAAAAAATATTGCTTTCTGGAATTCCCGAGTGAAAAATTAGCCATTACCCCAGGACAGCCTAACTTAGCCTGACTAAACCTTACTAAACCAAACCTTGGCTGGCTGAGGGTATTCTAAAGAAATCCCCAATTAAAAGAAAGTTCCTTTGAGTGTACAACACTGCCAATTTACTCAACAACAACACCGGTGTTAACCTGATGGTGATTACCAACCCTCCGTTCCTCATTCTCCTTTCTTCATGTGTCTACAGCTCTTCCATTGAGCATCCCTTTGAGTTTCTCCAATGTCTTGAGTAGTTATATTATTTGAAATTATAGAATGGCTATCTAGAGGGTAAATACTGCATGAAACTGTAGAACCCTACAGGACTACATAACAGAAACAACATGGTATTCGCCCGCCCTGTATTTTGAAACACGTTAGCTGAGAAATGTTGTACCCTTGAAATACTGAAACAGAGCGACAGCAATTAGATACCTAGCGAAAATAGAAAAAAAGCGAAGGAACTTGAAAGAGATTAGCGAAGCTGTGATGTTTGTCGTCGGCGCGCGCTTTTGATTCAAACATTAATACTTCATAAAAAGTGTGGTCATTATTGCATATGTAGTGGTCATTTCTCTTATTCATAAAAAAAATCCATATACTTTTCAGGTGATATTACAGCAAATAATATTAATTTAATGTAGTAGTTTGAAAATTTATTACGGGTTGGGCAGCCCTACCTCTCCCCAAAAACTCTGGTACCAAAGTTCCAATGTTTTGTACTAATCTAAACGAAAGGCAGCGGCCAAAGACGTCTGTGGAAAAGAATTACGGCTACAGTGGCTTTGTTGGCTAGCTAACAAA
>NC_087164.1:6227422-6234922 GCF_035594125.1 Scylla paramamosain | reverse complement strand
CAGTGAGAGGAGAGGAGTTGATGAGACGAAAAGCTTTTGATTCCACCCTGTCTAGAGGAGCGGTATGAGTGGAACCCCACCCAAGACATGTGAAGCATACTCCAAACATGGACGGATAAGGCCCTTGTACAGAATAAGCAGCTGGGGAGGATGAGAAAAACTGGCGGACACGTCTCAGAACACCTAACTTCATAGAAGCTGTTCTAGCTAGAGATGAGATGTGAAGTTTCGAGTTCATATTATAAGTAAAGGACAAACCGAGCATGTTCCGTGTAGAAGAGGGGGGCAGTTGAGTGTCACTGAAGAAGAGGGGATAGTTGTCTAAAAGGTTGTGTCGAGCTGATGGATGGAGGAATTGAGTTTTTGAGGGATTGAACAATACCAAATTTGCTCTGCCCCAATCAGAAATTTCAGAAAGATCAGAAGTCAGGCGTTCTGTGGCTTCCCTGTGTGGAATGTTTACTTCCTGAAGTGTTGGACGTCTATGAAAAGACGTGGAAAAGTGCAGGGTGGTATCATCAGCATAGGAGTGGATCGGACAAGAAGTTTGGTTTAGAAGGTCATTGATGAATAATAAGAAGAGAGTGGGTGACAGGACAGAATTCTGAGGAACACCACTATTAACAGATTTAGGAGAAGAACAGTGACCCTCTACCACAGCAGCAATAGAACGGTCAGAAAGGAAACTTGAGATGAAGTTACAGAGAGAAGGATAGAAGCCGTAGGAGGGTAGTTTGGAAATCAAAGCTTTGTGCCAGACTCTATCAAACAGCAAAAAGTTTAACCAAAATCTCTAAAAGAGGATGACCAAGACTCAGTAAGGAAAGCCAGAAAATCACCAGTAGAGCGGCCTTGACAGAACGCATACTGGCGATCAGAGAGAAGATTTTGAAGTGATAAATACTTAAGGTCCATAAGCCTTCGGAGGGTTTAGGCCAGCGAGGGCATGGAAAACATCATTACGAAGAATTTTAATAAGTTGCATGAAGTACTCAGAGGAAGGAGGAGAGGGAAGAACAAGCCCAGAATCCTCCTAGGTAGAGTTTTTAGCAAAGGTTTGAGCGAAGACTTCAGCTTTAGAAATAGATGTGTTAGCAGTGGTGCCATCTGGTTGAAATAAAGGAGGGAAAGAAGAAGAAGCAAAGTTATTAGAGATGTTTCTGGCTAGATGCCAGAAGTCACGAGGAGAGTTAAATCTTGAAAGATTTTGACACTTTCTGTTAATGAAGTAGTTTTTGGTTAGTTGGAATACAGACTTGGTATGGTTCCGGACGGAAATATAAAGTGAATGAGATTGTGGTGATGGGAGGCTTAAATACCTTTTGTGGGCCACCTCTCTATCATGTATAGCGCGAGAACAAACTGTGTTAAACCAAGATTTGCAAGGTTTAGTTCGAGGAAAAAAGTTAGGAATGTATGCCTCCATGCCAGACACTATCACCTCTGCTTTGCGCTCGGCACACAAAGACAGGTCTCTGAAACGGATGCAGTAGTCATACAGATACAGATATGAGATTGTGATCGGAGGAGCCCAACGGAGAAGAGAGGGTAACAGCATAAGCAGAAGGATTAGAGGTCAGAAAAAGTATCTCCAAGACGGTCTGGAATACGAGTAGGGTGTTTCACCAACTGCTCAAGGTCGTGGAGAGTAGCATATATATATATATATATATATATATATATATATATATATATATATATATATATATATATATATATATATATATATATATATATATATATATATATATATATAACATGTTGCATTAGAATGAACGAGTATGAATGAACGAGTGCATATCAGTATGCGGATTTCAATAAACCACCTAATATATTTCTTTGACTGTTGACTGTAGACTGGTCTAAATCATAACTGTGCACAGATGAAGGAATACCACTAACAGCTTCCCTTTCATTGAGATGCACATCAATGAATACAGTATCATACTTAACGGAGAGATGGCGGAAGCTTAAAAAGTCATGAATTTATAACAATGTTCACCATAATGCAAAGAGCCTTGAAAAGCAATAACGGTCTTAACAAATATGAGGTTTTCTTGTGATGACACCTAAGAATTCTAATATTGATTTAAAAGACTACATAGACATGAAATCCAATATGTTTCTTGATAATGAAAAAAAAAAAATGGAGAGGGTAACTTTATATATATGATGAAGCTTCGAGATACAGTAGAGGTGAACAGGGAAAACATCCAGGGTTCTTTTTTTTCTTCACTTTATGACTTGCAACGTTTCATCTTAACCTTTACCCTGTCTGAATTTACTACAAATGAGTTTATAGTAAAAAATTCTTATGAATTAACTAAAACCTTGTCCTCTTTCAAACTACCAAAAACCTATGTCTATGTTCACCAATATTCCTCTCACCGCTAGCAGCACATGACATTAAGATAGATTATGTTCATAATTATCTTTGCCTGGGAGCGTGGATAACCGATGACGCGAGGATGAATAGAGTAGCAAATCTGCATGAAACTATGAATGAACCACTCATCAACAAATTTGCAATATTTTGTACTGCGAGTAATAACATGCCATACATACACAAACGTAAAGTGTTTGATGCCGCAGTAACGTCTGCCCTGCTTTATAGTGCGGAAACATGGCTATTAGATCACCCAAAGAAGTTGATACTTCAGTATAATAGAGCTGTAAGATGCTTATTGAGTGTAAGGAAATACACTAGTCCTGATTTATGTTTGATTGAATCAGGTATGCACTCTGTACAGAATGTGATAGCCAGCAGGAGACAGAAGTTTCTCGGATCTAAGTTAAGTATGCCAAATAATGAAAAACCTTTCCATATCGCATATGAACTATGCAGAGAGGCCAATACACCGGGGTACAGATTCGTGACACAAGCACTGCGATACGAGGGTATTAGTAGCCCACTAGAAGAAATCAAGAGAAGAGTCAGAGGAAAACCTTCTTCAGCCTCCAATTATGTAACTAACAGGACGATAATTAACCCCCAATTATCTGTGCATCCAGTCTATACCAGCACTGAATTCGTTCCTGACTACATGCGACAAGCATGTAATGCTTGTCTCACGACCTGAAGATTGAGACAGGAAGGAGGAACGGAGCACCGGTGGAACGACGGCAGTGCTCATGTGATGAGAACGTAGTACAAGATGAGTCACATGTTCTTTCAGATTGTGTTCTGTCTAGGAATTGTAGAACAAGATATAATACATTAGATTTTAGTAATGTGAATACACTAATGTAGAGAGGAGATGAAGTAAAAGATTTATGTAGTTAAATTCTAGAAGTGCTGAAAATGTACTCGTACATATAAGGTCATAAACTTTATGTTGTTATCTGCACAAATTTTCAATTGTGATTTACATGTGTTTTTCTTTTTCTTTTTATCTGGTAGTTAGAAGATACATTTATAGTTGTATAATAAAATCATGCTTTTATTGTTTTGGTGTAATATTTGCACAGTGGTTAATTTTAACTGTTTAGTAGAGGGAGACAGACATTTTAGAATTTGTATTTTACCTGGACAAATTTTATTGAAAAATTATTCTTGTACTGTTTTTATTATGTATATTTTATAATCTTATGTTTGTGAATTTGTCAATAAACTAATAATAATAATCACTGAGACCATCAAGATCTGTACCAACTTAGCCTTTCAGGGGATAGATGTATTTTTAGGTATGAACAGATCTCTTTTTCATCACCTGTTAGAAGTCTGTGTTAAAGACCTACCTTTCCTTTTTAATTACGAGCTATATAAACAGACAGATTGGGTAGTACTGGATTCCCCCCTTAGGACCCATTTTTATAAACCTGTTCCTTTGTTACTGCGAAAAATTATGGCTTGATAGATGTCCTCTAGAGTTCAAACCTATAATGTATCGTAGATAAGTAGTTGGCACTTTTGTAATTTTTAAGAAAGAGAAACAAACTCAACTTTTATCGAGTACTTAAAGGATCAGCATAGCAATATGAAATTTACTATGAATAAAAGATATAATAACAAATTACCTTTTATGGATTTATTGATTGAAAAATGAAAGCCTACTTTTTTTTTCCATAGATCGCAAAAATACTTTCTCTGGTTAAGGTACCACCTTTTTCAGTTTCTGTCATGATAAATTTAAACTCAATACTGTACGTACTTTACTCCACAGAGCGTATTCCCTTTCGTCAACATATAAATTGTTTCATGATGAGATTACATTTTTTTTTTTATCATTTTCCGTTAACGGTTATCACACTTGTCTATATGATCAACTAATTAACAAGTTTTTGTGTAATAAATACGAGCCACCAACTAGTGTTCTCACGTTTAACAAGGAAAAGGTGTTTCTCTCATTACCAAATCTCGGACAAGTTTCACGTTTACCTTTAGGAAGATTTACTTAAACAACTCCAAAAATTCTATCCTCAGATAAACTTTCATGTAATTTAAACAAATTCATTCAAAATTATTATTATCATTATTTTTTTTTCAATTCAAAGATCAAGTCCCGACACACCTGCGCTCGTCGATCGTATATTGCTATACCTGCCCGCGCTGCCAGGCCGGTTACGTGGGAAGCACCTTTCGTTCTTTCCACACACGTATCGTCGAGCATATGGGCTGCTCCAATCGGACTGGTCGCTCACTCGCCACCCCACCTCACTCACCTGTAAGGGACCAAAGTATTTCTTGTGAGGTTGAACTAAGTGCAGAACATTTTAAGATCATAGATTCCTGTAGTAACATTGATTTACATACATTAGAATCCATACATATTAGAAACAAAAAAACATTGTTAAATAACATGTAGTCTGTCACTCCACTAAACATTTTATAATTTTCACCTATACTATACTATACTATAACTTTTCACATTCTATTAATTTTATATTTTATATATTTTCTACCTTTTAGTTTTTCAATTCCTATATCTTTACTTTGGTTTTATATTATGACTAACTATTATTGCTTTTGTGTCTTCTTTTAGAACCACTGAAGATGACTTAAGACAAAGTCAAAACGTTTGGTACCTTTGAAAATGTTCGTGACCTCCCTCCTTGTGTTGTTCCTCATATACATATATATATATATATATATATATATATATATATATATATATATATATATATATATATATATATATATATATATATATATATATATATATATATATACTTCCACATCTGAATGGAGGCTGTAGTTGCCACAGGTACCATGACAAAATTTCTGGGTGAAAATATTTCAAATCAATCGTTTAATCACCACTTGCGCCGGACAGCTGCTGTGATTGAATACCAGTGTAAATTGAATACAGGACTATTGGAAGTCGGAAGTCAGCCATCCCCCATTCACTTAACTCGATTACCTAAATATCTTAATAAAATTGCTAATCTGTCTAAAAGCACATGTTTTTCATGTTCGTTGTGCTGTTCGTGTGCATAAATGTTATGCTGAAAATTAAGTAACCAGTTATCACCAGGTATCCGTGTTTAGCTCTCATCTCATTGATTCTCCTAAGCACTTTTTCGTTGTAATGTAGTATAAGATTTTTTCACTGCTTCTGTTTGCCTTTTCCTTATATCAAGGTATTTAATTTAATTTTTACTGAAATTTCAGTAAAACATTTCGTCTCCCAAGATCTATCCAAAACTTTTCACAGAATCTAGCATAAATATCTCGTTTACAAGCCTCTCTCATAGTTTCTATTCACCTCTCTGCACCTTCAAATTTCCTTTCTGGTTATTCTATCGTTGCAGTGGTAGTGTACCAGTATAATATATATATACATACATATATATATATATATATATATATATATATATATATATATATATATATATATATATATATATATATATATATATATATATATATATATATATATAGTACTACTACTACTACTACTATACTACTACGTACTCTGAGAAATGTCACACTTAGTATCAGATAGGTGACGAATCGCACCTCACCAGGTGGTCAACACATTCAATTCCCTCCCTTGGGTTGTCATATGGGCCCATGTTAATCTTCCCGTCTCTTTCACTCACATTTGATGTTCGCCGCTGTTAACACCACGTGGATATAGATCTGTAACAAATAAATGGATACTGACCTCCCATCGAGAGGGCAGTTCAGTTCAGGGCTATACTTCGAAGCGAGCACCCTCTGTATTACCTATCTCTTCAAAACGAAGAAGCTAACAAATGTGATTCCATTCACTGATCACTAACTACCCACCAGGAGAAGGGAGCCGCCTCAAAACGACCTACTACGCCGGTACATATGACTCTCAAGAAGGTACACTACTGTAGTAGTGGCCTACTGTTCTTCTAAACATGGGATTCGTCAAGGTTAAGTTCTATCACTTACTATTTTCGTGTTATTCATAAATTATCAAAGTCAAAATTTTTATCCTATCATTTCGCCTATACTGAACATACCAGGCCCGTCCTTCTAAAAAAAAAAAATGAATAAAAAAATAAAACTGAAGATTGCATCTCTCTTTTCTTGCCAAAACAACCCCCATGAAGGTGAGTGTTATGTGTCGTTCCCGCCAATAATTTTCCTCCTGACTGCTAGCTGTTTACAAGAGCCTTACCCGTTCACGTAAGATATATTGCTTCAACATAGGAGGAGCCTCAAATCACAATCCTAAACAGGGTGAACTCGACAGCTTTTCGTTTAATCGACTTTTTTCCTCTAACAGACTGTATTAATCTCTCACTCATCGCCGCAGCAATTCTTCTAGTACAATGTTCGACAATTATTTCCATGGTTACTGCTCTGAGCTTACTGTGTGTATGCCTCCCTCGGCTTCATTGCACACGACTTTGTAGTTACCGCAAGCCCTGATTTTTCCCAATTCATTAATGCAACAATGTGTGTGTGTGTGTGTGTGTGTGTGTGTGTGTGTGTGTGTGTGTGTGTGTGTGTGTGTGTGTGTGTGTGTGTGTGTGTGTGCTCGAACTTATTCTTTTGTTTTAGGCTGAGATCACAAGTGGCTACAATTTCTCTAGGAAGCAAAATCACTCTCATCTTCATTGAATACGAAATAGGAAAAGATATTATTGATTAAATACTTTACTGTTTAAATCACATATCCACTAGCTATTGGAAGCAGTTCTTGCTGTATATAAAGAAATACTTTAGAAGAAAAGGGTATTCAAAAAGCTCCTTAGGCAGCACATGTAGTGCAGGCCAAATTAACCTTATGGAACATTCTCCGTCAGTAAACCAACGGTGCGTGGACACAGTAAACACGCTGATAGCTCTGAGGCAACACAACGTCCTGGTATTGTCAGGTTACATTGTGGTGGTACGGGAGGGAGTGTCGGAGGTGTGTGTGTGTGTGTGTGTGTGTGTGTAAGCGATGGAGCAAATATATAGATGAGTGGCAAGGTAGTTGGAGCTCAGTCTCTGCCCTGAATTGCGTCATGCAGTGGCTTGGTTGCTTGGCTGCGACTCATTTATTTCCAGCTGTATCATAATATACTGTGTTATGATCA
>NC_087164.1:6212422-6219922 GCF_035594125.1 Scylla paramamosain | reverse complement strand
TTTGGATAATGTACTCTCTCTCTCTCTCTCTCATCTCTCTCTCTCTCTCTCTCTCTCTCTCTCTCTCTCTCTCTCTCTTACATACACCCACCCACCCACACACACACACACACACACACACACACACACACACACACACACACTTCTTTTACGCTGCAGATCCTGTTCATCTAGCAGTGAATAAGAACGAAAAGCAAGGCAAAGAAGTGTGACCTTGTTTCTCGACAGGAGCGGAAGGCTAGCAATCCTATCCTCATGTATGTGTCCAAGTTGTGAGTATGTGTGTGAATGTGAGCGTGCTTGCTCCGAGAGACCTGCAGGAGAAGACAAGGAGCATACTGAAAAGCGATGAAAGGATGCGTGAGGGGGATCAAATTTGGTGTGGTTTTCCTGAAAAGAGGTGCACATTTTGAGAAAAAAAAAAGTGTGTTCAAATAAGGGCAATGATCTAATAACGGGGCACAGTTTTCCTCCCAGCGCCGCGAGACCATAACCTCAGCCTCCCCGCGCGCCACATCATCAGTGCACACTCATCCGGGAAGCCAGTAATGGGGGAAAACTCACACGTAAGATACGGTAAGGAGAGCAGGAACGAGGAAGTCAAGGCGGAGATAAGAGGAAAATGTTGCCATATGAAAGTCGGGGGAGAGAGAGAGAGAGAGATGAATCAAGGAGTTAAAAAAAAAAAAAGAAGAAGAAAGAAGCCAGAGTTCTTTAAAGCAGGGAAATGTAAAATGGTCGCGTAATGCAGACGCACGCACACAGAAAAATACAAAATGAAGGTTCTAATTTTCACATTAGTCCCCGAACCATTATCATCACATCAGGATAATGAACTAGGGTCTGTGTGTGTGTATGTGTGGGGGGGGAGGAAGAAGGAGATTCTTCCTCGTCAAGGTAGTGAGTGGTTCGGCCAATTTCTGGAGGAGTCTCCTTTCCTCCATTTTTATTCTTGCCCGAACACTTACGAGAGGGGAAGGATCAGGTCACTTTTTGGTCCTGGTTTTCTGGACTCTGCCTTGTTAGCCTTTACAGGGAGCGGTGATGATGGCAAAGTTTCCTCGTTTATGCCTTGCCGTTGACTTGTCTCATGATTTAAGAAGTAAATGCACACAAAACCACACGTACACCCTACCCACCCACCCACCCACACACACACACACACACACACACACACACACGAATAGCGGAAGGTAAGCCAGCAGGAAGGATCAACATTTTCAAATATTAACTCAAACCCTTACGCATGCACATATGCAGTATTAACAACATGAATAACTTACATGAATATCACTCAGGTCTTCCTTTCCCGCCTGCTGGCTCCAGCAGTTCGAAAAATGTTTCTTTCTGTGTAATATTTAGCTTTTAACCTTTGATCAGTGAAGTCAAGTTGAAGCTACAAAACTTCATTCAAGATCATAGAGGGATGTGGCCTTGGGTTTATCTGGCCTTTACGCGTCGCACCTCCACAACGGCTACAGCCAGTGTTGTGCTGAGGGAAATAGCCACGAGTCATCGCGCCACCTGCATTCACACTGACCGGTATGGAAAGAAGCTTAACGATGCCGGTAGTCACCAGTGTGGGGAAAAGAGTATTATTCTGGCGTTACTAAATCCCATAACGACAAGGATTTCGTGCAGAGAGCCTCGGTGTGACTTATGTAAGGAAAGTCCACCGTGTTCTCCGATTACCAAGAGAATCTTTAGTTCCCGAGCCGCTATTCGATAACATGACGTTAATAATTGCTGATATTACTGTTGCTGTCTTTACTGTATAACACTATGTAATACGATTTTGTCCTTGACAAACAAGTATTATTTTCCAACTCTTTTCATTACAAAACAATAGAAAATGTCCATTATTCCTGCCAAACTTTGCTTTTGTGACTTTTAGAATGATTTTTCCCCCAAAATAGCTAAATTTCACTTTTTTTTTTTTTTTCAGATGCTGTCCCAGGGAACTTCTTTGCTCTTGTCTTGATTAATTGACCACATGCATCTGGAGAATGATAGCAGCCTCTTGATGCCATTTCACCTCTTGTGATGTGGTCTTCTCAGGCAGCCAAAACAGAACTGATTGGTGGCATGCAAGCCCCTACTTTTATATTGTCTAGAATAATCTTAGTCTTTCTAAAATGTGTTCCAGAATGTTCTCAATCTTCTTAGAATATTCTTGAACCTACTTTATAATATTCTGAATCATTCTAGAAAATTCCTGTAGATTCTAAAAAGTTCTTGATGCTTCCACATGTTTCTACTGATGTATTCTAGGAAGTTCTAGAACAATCTGGAAATGTTTACATCGAATAGAATGTTCTAAAATGTTCTGGAAACTTATAAAATTGTCTGGTAGAATATTGTGGAAGATTTGGAAAAGATTCCTGAAATGTAAACATGTTCTTCTAAATATGAGAAATTTCTTGCTAGATCTGGTCAGTTCAAGAATAATCTTATTAAAATTAGAAATCTTTAGAACACTTTATATTCTTTCTTTAACTGTTTTAACTTATTTGCAACATTTCAAAAGCAATTAGATAAACAATTGAGATTCTGAAAAGGTCTTTACCTGCCATGAAAACCAATAGTAACCCATACTATAATGAAATAAGGCAAAAATGTAAATTCATTGCTCTAACAAAAAACAGCAAAGCTTTAGGATCAAAATAACTTTTTTCTATTTTATTTAGATGGAAATAACTGGAAAATTACGGTTTGGGGCCAAGGACAAGAAAAAAAGTGAAATTTTATTACATAGTCTAATCGTTGTTTTATTATTATTATTTATTATTATTATTATTATTATTATTATTATTATTATCATCATCATCATCATCAACATCATCATCATCATCATTAATTTTACTTTAATGCTTATTATCGCCGTCCTCTTAATCACGACTAATATTACTATTAATCCTCTTTTTCATTTTTCCTGCTCCTCCTCCTCCTTCTCCTCTTCCTCCTTTTTTCTTTCTTCTTCTTCTTCTTCCTCTTCTTCTTCTTCTTCTTATTCTTATTATTATTATTATTATTATTATCATTATTATTCTTTTTCTTCTAGTTATTATTATTATTATTATTATTATTATTATTATTATTATTATTTTTATTATTATTATTATTATTATCATCATCATCTTCATCACCATTTCAGTTTACATAAAATAAAAGTGTGCAGGCTACAACAAAAATAGTGATGCAGAGAGGTAAGAGTGAAATGTTACTGAGACAAGGAAACAACACAACGGAAAGATAAAGAACAACCAAGAGAAATAAAACAAAAATAGAACGTAAACATAAAAATGAAAATAGCGGGAAATTAAGACGTAAAGGAACAGTTACAAACAGAGAGAGAGAGAGAGAGAGAGAGAGAGAGAGAGAGAGAGAGAGAGAGAGAGAGAGAGAGAGAGAGAGCATGAGTTAAACAGAAGTATGTGCAGAAAGGAGAATGTTAGGAAGGGTGTACGCATAGACATCGTTCCGGGAAGGGAAGTCCGGGGTTGGAGGAGGTACGGGCCTGGTGGGGACCCGGGTAAAACCTAGAGCAGCACGGATTAGTGGAGAGGCAGCAGGGTGCGTGGCAGGAGGCGAGGCAGGAATTGGTAAGAAGCAGGAAAAACGCACAGAATTACAGACCAGGAAATCCTGATGGTTCATTCAGTGTGGTTGAACAGTGAATTGCAGCGAAACTTATGATTATGGTTCAGATATTTTTTTTTCCACCACTAGTTTTGTTACCTAGGAAGAACAAGGAATATAATAGATTATACGTTTTGAATGCCATGATGAACACTACCATTTCTTTTCTACTTTTCTCTAATTAGTAACATTTCACAAGCAGATCAGATCATCAATACTGTTTTCTTCTTCATTCTACGAGTATTATGTTGAATTATTTTCACTTTTTAACTTTTTTTTTCTTGTGCATTTCATAATTAAATTATATATATATATATATATATATATATATATATATATATATATATATATATATATATATATATATATATATATATATATATATATATATATATATATATATATATATATACATATATTCTTTTCTTTTTTTTTCCTGGTAAAATTCGACATCTTTCATTTCTAGAGGCGAGTGTTCCCTCTTCCTGCACTTCCTTCTGATCAGGTTGTAAGTTCCTCTACAGCTTCGCTACTTCGGGACTCCAATTTTCTTATTCGTTAGCCAGATTTTCTTTACATTTCCTCACTTCGGTTTTCGTCAATCTTAACTCTCACTGCATATATATAGCTACTTAACATGTTCATTTCCTCCAATTACTGCCTTCAGTCATTTTCATTTTGCGCTTTTTCAAAGTTTGTATGATATCTTAGGTATTGAATTATACTTATTTCGCAGCCCCATTCTAGTCTTCCTGAAAAATGGTTGCCAAAACTCACGCTGACTGAAAAAAAAAAAAAACGCAATCTAGAATTGCCTTTTAACTTTTGCGTTATGTGTGTACTACTGCTACTACCACTACTACTACTAGTGATAATAATAATAATAATAATAATAATGATAATAATAATAATAATAATAATAATAATAATAATAATAATAATAATAATAATAATAATAACAATGATAATAAAAAAATTGTACTAATACCAATAAACGGTTTATTAGTGCTACAGCCGTGAGGCTGAAAATATACATATTAATACTGAAAGGTTCTTAGTGGTTACAAAATGGGGGGATTACAGTGACAACTGGAAGTGTTTTACAATGAAAACTGAAAGAGATTATATGAGCTTGGCGGTGTGTGGTGCTTCCCAGGCAAAGTTCGGTCATGCTGGTAAGGGTAATAGTTTGCAATGCCAGCTGGAAAACCCTGGAGATCAGCGGGCACACCCGAGCCTGGACTGCACTGTGGGCGGCGATGGCGGTGAGGCCCCGTGTGTGTGTGTGTGTGTGTGTGTGTGTGTGTGTGTGTGTGTGTGTGTGTGTGTGTGTGTGTGTGTGTGTGTGTGTGTGTGTGTGTGTGTGTGTGTGTGTGTGTGTGTGTGTGTGTGTGTGTGTGTGTGTGTGAGAGAGAGAGAGAGAGAGAGAGAGAGAGAGAGAGAGAGAGAGAGAGAGAGAGAGAGAGAGAGAGAGAGAGAGAGAGAGAGAGAGAGAGAGAGAGAGAGAGAGAGAGAGAGAGAGAGAGGGTGGTCTTTAAATGGCTTGTTGATATTGTGCATTGTATCTCATTCCTCTTAAGTGGTACGAGTCTTACATCACAATCCTCTCGCTTAAATGTAATCCTCCTTCCTAGAAACAAGCAGTAATCTTCATCTTTTATCCAAAAATGCAGCTGAACTCTGAAAGGGCGTCTTTCTTACAAATATTTTATACTCTGCTTGGCGACACTTCCAAAGGAGGAACTGTAGATTATCGCGAAGGCTGAGACATTTCTCACTCCAGTTTGGCCAAAAACATTGTGGTGTAGAGAGGCGAGACATTTTTACTTGTCTGCCTTTCCCTTCACCTCGCCCTCTTGCTTCCACCTAAGGTGAATCTTCCTAGAAACAACACTCTTACAAATAGCTTTACATCATTATTTCACAATAAACTTTCATGAGCAAGTTGTCATCAAAATTAATAAATCGTAAACAAAACGGTTATGATGGTCAGAGCTCCGCTTGTGATTTCGTGGGATATTTTCAATGAGAACTTGGTATGTTCCATAAACTTGCACTATCAGTCATACGTTTCTGGAAATTATCAAATCACAGTATTTCGGTGACTCGAAGCAGTGACCACAAAGATAACACCCAGATAGGGCAAGAACTTTCCTTTTTATTTTCGGCAAAACTTGTGGTAGATATCCAAGTGAAGGAAGGGGAGGAAAGATATATTTAGAAATAGAGATCAAGAGGAGATGTACATAGATGTTGACAAACTAATAATGTCTTTACTGGAAAATCCCTGCTAATGAAGATATGTGATGTTTATGGAAAACCTAACATTTCAATATGAGAAAAAATAATGATATTATTATTATCAATCACTTGATACATATTACAATATGTTCACTATGAAGGAAAACATCAATGTAAAAAAAAGTTTCAACTGATATTAGAAAAAAACAACATTCACGAAACTATTTTTTTCTAAAATAAGTAAATAAATAAACCATGATAAAAATATATGGAGTGCGTACAACAATAACAAAATGCAATTTTCTCCGAGGAAATAAACAGTAGGCAATTAACGTAAAAGTAATATAAGCAAACTCAATTTTGTGATATGCACTGTTACGATGCAACCTAACATGTACCATAAAAAAAAAACTATACATAAATGAAATAAGAAAGAGAAAAAGAAAAAAAGAAAGAAAGAGTATTAAAAGTATATGTCTGACAGGGAAGCTAGAAAAATCAAAGGAAAATATACATGTAGCAAAACAGATATGGTCGACATGATGGGGGAATAGCATGTGAACGACAAACTGGAATCTCTGAGTTTAATATACAAAATAAAGAGACATACATGAAACAATTCTGAGGACATAATGAAGAAAGGTACAAAATTTTCTAAGCTCTTCTTTCCGCCTATCTATGGATATACCTGTAAAATCTAAACAGACTATACCGGATGAAAATTCTGATTAAAAAAAATATGTGGTTCTCCCATTATGAGAGGAAAATCAAGTGTTACACGTTGTCTTGGAATAACGTTACATGATGACAAGAAAAATAAGACTGCAGTCGTAAGTTAAAAAACTGAACACAGTCTATTAAAGGATGGGTTGTGCTAGCCAAAAACTTTGGAATCTAAAGTGTTTAGTAAGAATGTATAAGTTGATGCTCCCACGTATGGGTGCTGTACATACTTCATGCAGTGATAGATAAAGCAAGTTTAGAATCAGCAGCTAAGAGAAGAAGACGCAAATTATTTACCCTGCATAAAAAGCATGTCTTAGGAAGAAATAAAAAGTGAAATTTTCCAGTTGAGATTTCTAAGGATAGTCCGGGTTCGTTCAATATTGTCGAGGAGGCCATAGTTACGAGTCAATGAATCAGAGGGCATAGCTGGCAGGAAGGTTGCATCGACCAGATATATTTTTATATTTACATTTACTGTGTGTGTGTGTGTGTGTGTGTGTGTGTGTGTGTGTGTGTGTGTGTGTGTGTGTGTGTGTGTGTGTGTGTGTGTGTCAAACAGAGTATTCAAAAGTAGACCGCCTAGTTTGCAGTTGATTGATTCAATTTAAAGATCATACTTGTCAGCCATTTAATGTCTGACTGTATCGCAAAGCCTGCTCTCAGCTGGCCATTGTACACTTACGTTATGTTTACATAACCTTGCCTCTGCTTTCTGAATGTGACTAAACCAAATGGTTTGCGACACCAGCATACGATACTAAATTGGTTTGAGGTTAAAAGTTACTGAAAAATATAAAATAAAAATAAAACTCAGCTAAACGAGATTAGTTCAAATTAAGAGTGGATAAGAAATCTTTTTTTTTTCAATCGTCTCTCTCTCTCTCCTCTCTCTCT
>NC_087164.1:6202422-6209922 GCF_035594125.1 Scylla paramamosain | reverse complement strand
CTTTTGTTACGCATTATCGGTAAAAAAAAAAAAAAAAAGTAATGGAAATCTCTCTAGCCTTCCTACGTGACCCGCGCTTCACACTAACTTCCGGCCAGGGGCATTGGCAGCAGATTCATTGCTTTAATTTTTAGGGTTGTGCTGAAACAAGTCATCTGTAACTATAAATACGTATCAACTCTAAATAGCCTTTACACAGTTCGTGACAACTCCAAGTTCGATTTACGATCACACGCAATTTTATTCGCTCAGCTCCTTATACATTCAGAGCTCATTTTGTTCTACGAGGATATTTAAGTGATGCTGCCACCTACCTTTCCATCAAGCACAACCTGTTACAGACAATTATTCGCATTTGATACACATGATAATCATCGCCTGTCCTTCATATTTCTATTGCCTTTTAACTGTCATAAAGCTTCTATTCAGAATTTTTTTTTCTCTCTCTCTCTCTCTATTGTCTTATATTTTTTTTATAGCATTATTAACAAATAATTTAAGACTGTGGAACTGAGCTGAAGAACCTACCTAGACACTAAAGTTATAAATGCAATACACCACAGGCATATGATATTAGTGTGGTAAAGACAGTGACGCTTTATGTTAGAAGAACGAAGCCTGGATACTTCAGAGCTTTTCTCAACCGGCACAGACGAAGACACAACATATGTATAGGTAAGTAGAAAAATAGATTGAAGTAAATTAAGAGATCTTATAATAAATTTGTCACACTTAAATGCACTTATAACGTAAAACAGTTGTCATTTATGCAAGGTATTGCCTGCACCTCAGCGTATAATTCTGATACCTGAAGCTACAAGTAATATACATATAATAAATTTTTCAGAGTGCAGCAGGCTAGCGTACAGCAGCAGATTTTATATCCGTTGATGGAATGAGTAGTGGTATTATTTTCAGACTATACTGAAGGCTTTTAAGACTACATCTCACTTGAAATTTTGTTTCATATCACAAAGGTTGATTTCATAATTGTAAAACAGGCCAACTCTTGTAAAAAAAAAAAAAAAAAGTAAATGAAAAAAAAAGTTAAAAACTTACTTGGCCTGATTCTAAAACCTCCGAGGTAAAGCAAACCTGACTGGCTCAAACCACCTTCCTAAGCCTTAAGCTCCCTTCAAATATTCATGCCTCCGGATGGGTCACGCGCGCCTGTTTGCCAGTTTATGTGCTTACTCTGCGGCACTGCTTTTTCACAGAGCCAAATCCTTGTCCCACAAAAATTAATCCATATATAAAGTACGCGTAAGGATGTGAGAGTGCCAATATTATGATCTTAGTCTAACAAACCACTTTACTAATTATTTTTTACCTGGCCACTTAACAGACCTGCGTGCCTCTCGGAGAATACTTCCTTAGCAAGAACTTCATTCAACAGGTAACGCTACAAAGGAGCGACAAGAATTCCAATAAGAACACCACTAAAACCACCATTAGGAAAGAAGAGGCAAAGTTTTCTTGACAACAACACGCAACACAACGCAGGAGCTCTCATCTGGTGCCAAAGGAGAGGAACATGAGTGTCTGGCCCCATCTTATCCTTCCATGCTCTCTCTCTCTCTCTCTCTCTCTCTCTCTCTCTCTCTCTCTCTCTCTCTCTCTCTCTCTCTCTCTCTCTCTCTCTCTCTCTCTCTCTCTCTCTCTCTCTCTGTCTCTCTCTGTGTGTGTGTGTGTGTGTGTGTGTGTGTGTGTGTGTGTGTGTGTGTGTGTGTGTGTGTGTATGTGTGTACATGATCTATGATACTCCTCCTTCTCTCTCTCTCTCTCTCTCTCTCTCTCTCTCTCTCTCTCTCTCTCTCTCTCTCTCTCTCTCTCTCTCTCTCTCTCTCTGTCACCCATTGGTTGATGTTAAAAATAGTTTACATAATTTTTTTTTGCGCAGAATTTTTGGCAACAATGCATAACTTCTGTTTTAGAGCTAGAATGGACACAAAGTGTTATGCAGACTATTTTCGTGGCATATATAAATTCCTAGAATTTAATTCTGGTGAAATGTTGAAATTGGTTTTCCTCACTTAATTTTTTTCTCTGCTAGATTACAATGCTTTCATACAGGGGCGCATTTTCTCACAAGAGGTGCCACAAGTTAAATCTGTATTCACACTTTATGACTTATTCCGTCTTGATTGTGTCGTCTGTAAGCTCACTCAGGTAACTCGAACAGCTGTTCGACTTATCAGTGAGTGACAGCCATTATACTCACCATCTTTGCAGATACGTGAGCCTTCCATCACCTCCTCCATTTTATGAAGGACTATTGCCACAACTCAAAACTTTTCTGGCAGTCGCGGACTGGCCTTTTCATCGCTACTAAATCATGACAACAAAAGCAAATATGCCCTCTCATATTATGTTTTGAGAAAGAAAATGGTAGTTTTAAAAAATTATAATCTCTTTTAGGTCGCTATCTTTGCTAAGAGGTGAATCAAGATTCCTTTCGAAAATGTATAATTTCTTTTGAACAATTACTGTCGTCACTTATAATAAATGAATATATATATATATATATATATATATATATATATATATATATATATATATATATATATATATATATATATATATATATATATATATATATATATATATATATATATATATATATATATATATATATATATATATATATATATATATATATATATATATATATATATATATTATAATTCATCTTCAACATCAAAAGTAGTTAGTAAAGACATACCTGGTCCTTAAGACACAGAACTCCTTTTTATGACCTTACGATGCGAGACGAGCACCGTAAGGTCTGTAGTTTGCTATGACTCAGTGACTATTACTGCTTCTTAGTCTTGTCACATCACTAGCATGAGAGGGCTTCCACTCTATAAGAACTATAGACTGATATAATAAAGTAAATCTAAGTACGATACAAATACATTTAAAATCATATATATCTGAACTAACTAAATTTTTCGAAGTGCTGCCTTAAAATACTGCAATTAATACATGCTAAAAGCACATCGGTAGTTACATTAGGTAGGTATTTAAAATCTAATCCTACTATAAAACAAAATATAATAAGTTTTAACGCAATTGGAAACTGTTTCTTCGGCAAGAGAAGTATAAGCTTACATAAAATAAAGTTAGACATGAATAATTCAAATGTATACATTGCAAAGACTGAAGAAAAATAATAAAATAATAAAGGAGGATTAACAATCAAGGCAGGAGGAAAAAAGGAACTGAGTTTACAAAGAGATTAGCTTGAAACGTAAAGAGAAAATAAATTAAGAATTAATATGGAATACAATGCAAAGATTATCAAATTAAGAGGAATATCTACTGAAAGTTTTGTAGAAAAGCAATTATATATCGTGATGAAAATAAATATAAGGTGAATATTAGGGTAGCCTTGTTACTTACACCAGGTTCCAACACATTAAACTAATAAAAGCAGGTATGGGGCGAGCAAAATATAATAAAATTAAACAAAGAAAAAAGGAAACGGAAAGGGGAGAAAATGCAAAGAGGAAAAGATGTAGGATACGTAATCTATGAAAATTATAGAAAGGAAGAAGGAAGTAAAGATATGGAGGGCGGGAGAGAAAGGAAAATAACACAAGAAGGGATGTCCTGTAGAGTAGACAGCAAGCGAGTGTGGATGGTGCCTTGCCCTTACAAACACTAAAAAAGGAAGGAGTTCCCGGCAAGGCCTTACACAAGAGGATAAACATCTTTGAAGTTGTTTGGAGAGCCGGTAGTGGAAGCGTCTCAGCCTCCGGTTCAGTAAAATTTCATCCCCCCTTTCCGCCATCGTACGTAGTAATTCTGCGGAAAACTGAAGAAAATGGCACTGACAAAAGGGGCCACGCTTATTTTTCACTCTTACGTTCTTTTAAGTTTGTAAAAACTTTGTGTTCTCGGCGTCTGGCTCATAATATCTACAAATTATCACGTTATTAGTGTCGGCTGGACTCAGTCGGAACAAGTTATGTGGGCGGGGTGTTGGGATAAGTAGTTTGGCGAGTAAGCCCGAAAGTTCCTACCCAAACTTCCAAACATGTTAACTTTGGAAACGTGATTAACCCGCGAGAAATATTATACACATACGATGTCGATGGTCACCCGCCACAAAAACCTCGTCCGTCTGCACCTCGCTCGCTTCGAGGTGAAAATATGAGATGGTGCTGAAAACATGAGGCAGCCGTGTGTGTGTGTGTGTGTGTGTGTGTGTGTGTGTGTGTGTGTGTGTGTGTGTGTGTGTGTGTATGAACTTGAACTTTTGAATATGAACCTTTCACTGGTCATGCATAATTAGCATATATATATATATATATATATATATATATATATATATATATATATATATATATATATATATATATATATATATATATATATATAAATATATATCCTTTTACTGACTGAAAAGGTAGGTGCGGCAAAGAGGCTCCGAGACGCCTGCCCGACGTGAACTCAAGACTGTGGTGCCACGAGTCACGGAAGACGAATGAGAATACTCCGAGGCACTTCTCCCTTCGTGTCCGGAACAACAAAAGGAGTGACGTGCAGCAGGCAAAACAATGGTGATAAACTGCAACGCTCCGTGTGGATAACCATCATCTGGTCCTTGCTGTGTGTACTGGAACACTTTCTTAGGAAGCATTGCCTACAACGTGTAGCGCATGAGAAGAGTAAAGGTAAGAAAATTATACTTCACCAGCACACCTACTGATGCAATGAATGATGAATTATTAAAAGATACAGGAACAAAGACTTAAAATCACGCCTTCCTGTCACCAATTACCTGTACAACTGATATATACGACCCACAAGATGGCAAGATCAAGGTGTCCTACAAAATCTTAAAGTTTGTTTCTACATAACTTCTCAGACGAACCATATCCAACTCATCAAATTTAATGATATACAGGATTGCTAATGGACACACACACATACACACACACACACACACACATATATATATATATATATATATATATATATATATATATATATATATATATATATATATATATATATATATATATATATATATATATATATATATATATATGTGTGTGTGTGTGTGTGTGTCGCCACAGGACAGGGCAAAGACCACTGTCACGTAGCGGAATCAGTGGCTGATGACCGTGGCATCACAAAATGAAGTCAAATAAAAACGATAATTTCAAGAGTCGATAAGTCTTTCTGAGTAACTTGGTTTCTAGGGTCGGTTCTTGTCGAGCCCGTAGGGCCTATACCTTAAAGTTCCCCTGAGGAAGGATCTTGGAGGTTAACGAGAAGGGGAAGCATCGAGAATAAAAAAGGAAAAATACATGGAGGAATGTTTTACTAAAAGAAAGGCTTCCATTTTGTGTTGGTTTAAATTCAACGCATAGTGTGTTTCTCTTGACAGCTATGTTCTGGACACAAGACCTTACTTTTCCTTGGTGAATTATTGGATTACATGTTTACACACACACACACACACACACACACACACACACACACACACACACACACACACACGAAGAGTCAAATCATGGGAACGCTGTAGTATGATGAACAAAAGGCTGCTCCGAGACGTGAAGCCAACAGACACAACATGTTACAAAATTAATGGGAGTTGACTTTCGCATATATGTAGTGATATTACATAACCTTGTGTAGCGAAGAGTTGGTGGGCGTTTAGAGCGTGGAGTATCTTAAAGGTGTAAGAACTACTACACACGAAAGTTGAAAGTCATCACTGTTGGGAAATAACTGGCAGGTTTCCTATGACAGGGAAAGGTTAACATTCTACCACTGTCGTTATCACTCGGCATCTACTGTTATGTATGACGTTTGCTACTGTGAGAGACGGCTGAAATCAATAACAACGTCTATGACTTCACTGTACACTTCTTTTGTTAGGTTCTCTTACACCATTATGCTATTATCACACAAAAACCTAATAATAGAAATAAAAACTATGTACTACTAGTACTTCTACTACTACTACTACTACTAGTAGTAGTAGTAGTAGTAGTAGTAGTAGTAGTAGTAGTAGTAGTAGTAGTAGTAGTAGTAGTAGTAGTAGTAGTAGTAGTAGTAGTAGTAGTAGTAGTAGTAGTAGTAGTAGTAGTAGTAGTAGTAGTAGTAGTAGTAGTAGTAGTAGTAGTAGTAGTAGTAATAATAATAATAATAATAATAATAATAATAATAATAATAATAATAATAACGTTAAACATTTTTCGTTATGGATTCAAGCGATAAATCTAATTATTGGCTGGGTCATTCAATTTTAGACAGTCAGATCTTCATTGAAGCTTGATGTGTAGTACCGACATGCAATGGATATTGTCATTACCAAGAAGATGTTGTATTATCGGTTCGCAGTTGGTTACCGGGGGAGCAGATACACGTCACGTTAGTTAATGGATTTATAGATATGAAAATAAAGTGGCTGATGAGTATTATATAAACATAGAAGCTAAATGAAGTGTGTGGATATATAAATGATTGCATTTTAAGTATGAAATAAATTAATATATTTATATAATAAATAATTCCCACTACAGAATTACTCGTTATTTATTTATTTATTCAATTAATTTGTGAAAGATAACCAGTCTTTTAAAAATAGTATTCATAATGTGTAACTCCAATGGGAAAAAGAAATACTAATTTATTCCAATTTTACGAATGTTATGTAAGTTGGCAGTCTCACTAGGCAGCCAGTCTCGTGACCTCATGACGTCATCAAAGTGGCACGCAGTCACGTAAACGGATATGTTCTCTCCAAGTTG
The DNA here is from genome assembly GCF_035594125.1 of Scylla paramamosain. Taxonomy (NCBI): domain Eukaryota; kingdom Metazoa; phylum Arthropoda; class Malacostraca; order Decapoda; family Portunidae; genus Scylla; species Scylla paramamosain. The sequence continues at coordinate 6,203,152 of NC_087164.1, read as the reverse complement.
GTGGGTAATGTTTGTGTCCCTCCAATCTTATTTTTACGTCCACCTACCCACCAACACCGCCTCTCCCACACCCTCCCACACACTCACACACACACACACACACACACACACACACACACACACACACACATATATACATCCGAGCTCGCATCCTCATCACTTCACTCACTTCCCCCAGGCAAACGCCCCCCACCCACTCACGCGAGACGTACTCTGCAGGAAGGTGATAGAGATCCACATACGGAATCGGAGTTATGAAGAGCTGCAGTCCAAGGTAATTAATTTTACAGAACATTCATTCTGACTGAGTAAGAACTGGCACGTGAAATTTCCTGGAAAGATGATTTGTGTGAACGATGGAGCAAGTGTACCTAGTGTAGTAGGAAGGAGTTTTATTTATGTGGCACTGAGGACGAGGGGATTTCTTTTAAATCGATGGTGAGTTCGTTTTATTTGAGATATCGAACACAACCTGGTCCTCCTTGTTCTATTCACAAATGAAAACAACTTGGCTCAAGTGTTCTCGTACAGTTCGAGGAGGTATTTGGGACGTCTGACTATTGATGGAGAGAGATTCGGTCATTGGATAGAGTCATCGGGTGTGTGAGGAGGATTCATTTCGAGAGATATCACTGATGAATAACAGAAAGATACTTCGTGATAGAACACTCCCTTATACGCCACAAGCGGCTGCTTAAAAGAAAAAAAAAAAAATAAATAAATAAATTAT
>NC_087164.1:6177422-6192422 GCF_035594125.1 Scylla paramamosain | reverse complement strand
AGAAAAAGACTATACAGTTTTTATTCGCGTCAAGTACGTTTCTCAATTTACCTCGTTTCTCTATAAATCTAAGAAAACATAAGAAATAAAGCTGAGACCCTTACATTTGTGGTAAACCTCCATGAGAGAGAGAGAGAGAGAGAGAGGAGGAGAGAGAGAGAGAGAGAGAGAGAGGAGAGAGAGAGAGAGAGAGAGAGAGAGAGAGAGGCTCGATACCTGAGTGTGCTGTCAGACTGTCGGCACATTACACTTGGAAAGAAATCCATCAACATTCCTCTTCCTGGAGAGGCATGCGTCCTGCATTCTGGCACTCGGTCCTCGGACCACGCTGAAGATCTGTTTTCCTGCCTCGAACTTTATTTCCGGTATTTTTTTTTTTTTTTTTTGTCTCTTTGCAATGGAGAGAAAGGCTCGGCAGTCGCTTGCACAGTGCTGGCTGCCACTCCGATCAACATCCACCCTGAAAGTGTTTATTACAGCAGCACCTCACACAACTGCACTGCACACACGGAGAGTGTAAAACACATCACTCACCGGCAATTTACTGAGCACGGTAGTTTTCCATAAATGAGTTGATTGTGTTTCTAATCAAAGTGAAAGAGGTTACTTTCAGACATTCCATATCGCGGTGTACGTGGTAGACGTAGTTATTCAGTATGTTACTGACTCGTAGACACTGTGCTTGTTTTAAGTTGGATTTCCTGTTTTAGGTTCGTTATTATATTCCCAACGGTAAGAAAAAATGTCGATGAAGATCAAATAAATTTTAATTTAAAATTGCATGACTCTTCAAAGGGCATCATGACTGAATACCTCGCAAGATAATCATATATTACAGTGTTGTATTGAGCGGTTCCACGAAGGATTAGCTTTTGATTAATTACGATCTTGTCTGACGCGCGAGTTTATCTAGGATCTTAAAGAGTTTTCTGAACCCCCAACAGGAATGTGGAAGATTAACGTGAATGCATTCTATATAATATATATATATATATATATATATATATATATATATATATATATATATATATATATATATATATATATATATATATATATATATATATATTATATATATATATATATGTGTGTGTGTGTGTGTGTGTGTGTGTGTGTGTGTGTGTGTGTGTGTGTGTGTGTGTGTGTGTGTGTGTGTGTGTGTGTGTGTGTGTGTGTGTGTGTGTGTGTTTAAGAAAAGTGCTGTCGCCCGGGAAATCATGCATTAAACACTTCTCTCTCTCTCTCTCTCTCTCTCTCTCTCTCTCTCTCTCTCTCTCTCTCTCTCTCTCTCTCTCTCTCTCTCTCTCTATTTCTATCTCTTTCTGTCCTACTAGCATAATGATGTATATGCTTCATGTATTAGAAAGTTTAATTTATTCAAGAAAGCCGGGAAGGGATGCAGGACGTGTTGGTGAAAAAGCACACCAATAATAGAGCTTTTTTTGTGTGTTTTGTTTTATTTTCTTCGTGCATTTGTCGTGCTGTGCATTACATTCCTTCCTTGCCTGAATCAAGCTGTCAGTGAAATCCTTCCATGGGACTTAGATAACTTTTCATAATTTAAGGATATAGATCTTGAAAATAAAGTTTGTTCTGTCGTGTGTGTGTGTGTGTGTGTGTGTGTGTGTGTGTGTGTGTGTGTGTGTGTGTGTGTGTGTGTGTGTGTGTGTTTACTATAAAGAAATATGTCTAGCGCATATAGAGGAGATGAAAAAGCTGTCAAAAATATTATAAGAGGGAACGTGAAGTCTAGTGACTCGGACAAAAGAACTCAAACTCACAGTTTTCTACAAAAAGAAGAGGACATCCAGCCTCATCATGAAAAACAGCTGTCTACCACCCAGCACCGTCCGGCAAGACACGAACCTGATGTATTAGTATTCTTGCAATGTTAGTGACTGCAGTCACCAAAGCTCAAGATATATCGGCTCTACCATCACTACCTTATTGAAAGACTCACTCTACATTTACAAGACTCGCCATCCGACGCCACGGAATTCAGCAGCACAGATCCCCACCAACAAGACATTCAGCAGCACGGATCCCCACCAACAAGACAACAACAGCTGGAAACTAATACCACCATCTTAGCTAGAGAACGAGACTCGAAAAGACCAAGGATGACTGGAGCAGTACATATTAACATACACAAAGCTGCCATCGACGTACAACTTCTCCCGGAAGCAAGTTTACCATCACACTTCCGAGCGTGAGACGTGGGTAGCAGGGGAACCAAGAATGATTTGACGCGCTGATTGGCCGCTCTGCTTCCACCAATTAGCTTACTCTAACAGCAACCCACACACCCGCGCTACCAAATAAATCACCACACACATAACAGAGAGAAAACAAAAAAGTAACAGCAGCATTAAGTACACTATACAGGTTGGAAAAACCTAACCCCTAAAATTAAAACACTTTTAAAAACACTATTAATACCCATCCTGGAAAGCCACCCGTACCAATAAACGTTAATACAAATAAACAAACTAAAATTACAGAGTTTTAGATAGAGGCTTATGATTCACTAATTGTAATAGCAGTAACATAATAATAAACACAGAACAATTGAACATCAAATATAACGTTACTCCAATTAACATCACAATACACAATAAAGCACATAACATCTGGGAAACAATCCGCTGCTTTTTCAAACAGAATAATAAAGACACGTACAATAATTCTAAAAACGAAAGGAACAATGACTACAATCATAGCTGGTTCCCTAGGTCGATAATATCCTCAAATCAACAACTACCTATTCCAGTGTATACACTTTGAGTTGAACCAAGTCATATATATTCCAGTATTCTTAGTACTTAAATAAATTAACTGACGAGCAATTTAACCCCAACACCAATCAAATTGGCGAGCAATACAACATCAATAAACATCTAACTGAGGAGCATAACCGAAAAAAAAAAGTAAAAAATAAACAAAGAGCATTGCTATTAAGCCCACATGCTTCCCATCTCTTATTTTCCATCAAACTTCTCATCTCACCCACTTTCTCCCATCAATATTTTTACATTTACCCCACATTTCCTGATCCTACATCACTATATCGCGCTTTCATTTCTCTTCTGAAGAGGTCAGGCAAAGACCGAAAGACGTCTAGAAAGCAAAATGACATTGTTAATTCTAAAAAAAAGAATTGTGGACCTTAGTAAGGAACTTGCTACCTTCTATAGGAAGCAGTGTTCCCTCGTACGCAAAACTGACTTTCTTATAAACTCAATAATGTAGTCGTCGCTGTTGACTTCAGCCAAACACACACACACACACACACACACACACACACACACACACACACACACACACACACACACACACACAGAAAGAGAGAGAGAGAGAGAAAGAGTAGAAGTAGTAGTAGTAGTAGTAGTAGTAGTAGTAGTAGTAGTAGTAGTAGTAGTAGTAGTAGTAGTAGTAGTAGTAGTAGTAGTAGTAGTAGTAGTATTAGCTAGTAGTAGTAGTAGTAGTAGTAGTAGTAGTAGTAGTAGTAGCATCATAAGAAGAATATAAGGAAACAAACGAAGCTGAAAGGAGCCATCACGCCTACACGTGGCAGTTCTTGCATGAAACATACCTATATATTTCCACCTCTCATACTCATCCAGGAAACTAATGACTCGGCACTATCGACATGATTATCGAGTCTATTCCTTCCATCTACCACTCTATTTGAGAATTAATTCCTTCCGATTTCTTTATATATATATATATATATATATATATATATATATATATATATATATATATATATATATATATATATATATATATATATATATATATATATATATATAAATTTATCTTCCTTGAACTTTCTGTACTATCCTGATTTGTGACTGAAGATTCTGCTTATGTCAACCTTGTTGTATCATCTATAGAAGTCCCCAACTTGGGGACCATATAGTAAAAGGTAAATGGTCATAATCTGAAGCACTGGATTTTATACAGCTTTTTGCAGTTTATTTAGTTTTTACTCACTAGGAATGCAAATTTTTCATTGTGCATTAAATTAATTCTTTAGTAACATTTTAATTATTATAGTATACGAGATACAGTAAAGAAAAAAAAACATACTTTTCTTGATATGAAAAGAAATTTGAAATCAATATATATATATATATATATATATATATATATATATATATATATATATATATATATATATATATATATATATAGTATATATATATATATATATATTTTTTTTTATGAACCTAATGAGTGTAGGACTGTAGAAAGTCACTGTAATTACGAATTACGTATTCTGAAGGAGGGCCATGGGTAAGAGTCATGTATGAAAACTGGGCAACGACCAGGAAAAAGGTTGGGAACCACTGCCCTATACCATTTAATGGCTTCTGTCAAATCCGCTTAATCTACACCTCTCTAAGGAATGTAAATCAAAAAGCTTCGATCTCCTTTCGTAAGAAATATATTTCATTTCTTGCATTTTCTAATCATCCTTCTCCGCACTGATCCTAACAGGTTTATATCTTTCCTGTAATATGAAGACCAGAATTACACAACAAATATAAGTTTAAGATTACTTAGGAACTTTTACTTATAACTCTCCTGAGGATCAATTCTTATACATGCGCCTTAAATTTGATATATATGTAATGTTTTCTTTCTGACGGAGACCAGAGCCAAGTAAAACTCATAAATCATATTCATTCTCTGATCTTATGAGATCCTCGTTCTTTGATGTGTATCTATTATGTGGATTCCCCCTACCTACACAAAATACTTTACATTTGCTAATACTAAACTGTATTTGGCATCTATCTGTCCATTCGTTCATCTGCCCAAGTATGTCTACAGAACGATTGCGTCCGAGTTTGAACTAATTAATCTAGTGCCTATCTTCGTGTCGTTCGCAAATTTATAAGCATTGCTACTAGATAAGAATACCTACTGGACTAAGTCATAAAGATATTCCTTCGCCAAGCAGGAGAAACTTAAGGTAAACAGCCCAGTCTTTGTGTATGTAATAATAATAATAATAATAATAACAATAATAATAATGATAATAATGATAATAATAATAATAATAATAATAAGATAATAATAAACGGTTTATTATTTAGGCAGTTAACAAACTGAAAATGTACATAGGGGGTCGGGAAATACTTAACATTAATCCTAAAGGTAAGTCTAATTGTGTGTGTGTGTGTGTGTGTGTGTGTGTGTGTGTGTGTGTGTGTGTGTGTGTGTGTGTGTGTAATACAAGAACCTATAAAAGGTCTACATCACATCCACATCACATCGAAAGAAAATCAAACATATATCTTTATCAGAAACAATGAATATATTTTCACTGACGTTGTAACAAACACGCCACATGACAAATGGATCTCATGCCTCTCAGCTTGAATACATATCTTTTCTGGCGGTTGCGGGAAATTATTGAAGTTTACATATTAAATGGCGGAAGCAGAGGAGCGCAAGTGTGGTAATACGATAAAAGAGCAAGGAAAGATAAAATAAAGGAGCAGGGAAAGGAATGAGCACAGATGAATTCCTTCCCTAACTAAGACAAAACTTACGTATATGTGTTCTAAGAGTGAACCAAAAATAAAACTCACCAAATTTTGAATGTTCTTTGAAAGATCAAACTATATAGTACATTAGGTGAATATATGAAAAAGAAAAAAAAAATGTGTGAGAGAGAGAGAGAGAGAGAGAGAGAGAGAGAGAGAGAGAGAGAGAGAGAGAGAGAGAGAGAGAGAGAGAGAGAGAGAGAGAGAGAGAGAGAGAGAGAGAGCTGAAGATATACGATCAGCCTCAAGGTTAAAAGCTGTTATAAAATGGAATTATATTGTTGAATACATAATGATTAACTTTGCCTGGAGCCTATGTTTGTTTGCTCCTACCAGTTTAGCCTTTCGCATTTTCGTATCTTTTCTGGATTTCCGTTCAGTATTTTTTTCCTTTTCTGTTCAGATCTTGACTTTCCTCAAGTTTGAATCTATGATCCAAGGAATCAAGGATATAAGTAAGTAACTAACCAACTAACGAAATAAATAGAATCAATTAACCCCTAAAGAACCGGGGACGTCGATCGACGTTTTGGGCTCAAAGGACCGGGGACGTCGATCGACGTCTCTTTGTAAATAACGCCAAATTATGCGTTTTTCCGCCCGATTTTCTAGCCAAGTGTATGGCAACACTGATTAAGACTAGGATGGGAAGGGTTGTCAGTTCCCCGCTAGCCTTCGTCATGGCTGGTCATCATGGAAGTGATTCCGCCTCGTCCGATTTGGTGCACTCGCCCCCGCGCGTATTTACTTCCACTCCATCCATCCACTCTAGGCCCTCCACGTCAGCTAGGAGGCCTCTAAGTATAAGTGGCATTGAACAGGAGTTAGAAATCACTGTCTCCACGATTATTGAGAGTGAGGACAGTGATGTGCTGGGGTCTGATGATGCAGGAGACAGGGGCACCAGCACCACCACAGCCACCACCGATGATGAAGTGCTGTCACCGCCAAAACCAGAGCAACCAGCCCAGCAATCAGCCCAACCTGAACCTGTTGCAGGGCCTAGTACACCAGGCCCCAGTACAATTAGGGTAAAAAAGGTCATAGATCCCGTTTTCTGCGTTACTAAGCCAGAGCCACCATCACTGATCGGACGCGCCCCCTCACTTTCACCGCAACACCACCTCAATCAACTCGTCATATCTCCGTAACCATGGCACCTAGAAACTTCTGGTTGGTACCATTCAAAAGAGGAGGAGTTGATTGTGGGGTAAGTATTGTTTTCTTTCACTCGTTTATTGTAGGTTAGGCGTACTGAGCATGCAAAGATAAGCTATTTTGCACGTTTTTCCCCATATCCCCCGCCCTAGCGGGACTGATATACTTACCCCGCGCGGTCCTTTAGGGGTTAATAGATAAAGTCCATATATATATATATATATATATATATATATATATATATATATATATATATATATATATATATATATATATATATATATATATATATATATATATATATATGCGTAGAGTTAATGTCTGAAACACGTTACTCATTATGAAGGTTGGAAGTGGTGCAACGTGTGGAGAAAGTGAAGATTTTTACCCGTTATTCACACCAGCACACTGGGATCTCCCATAAAATGTTCATAAGGGGTGAGTTAATGAAGACCATACTTAGCAGTGCGGACAAAGAGCGTCAGTGAAGAGCGCCCAGCACGTGCCAAAAATACGTGCCCGAAATGATGAAATAATGGTTCAGACTTTTGGCAAAAAAAAAGAAAAAGAAAAATAGAGTAACATCACAACGAACACCATCATACAAAGTATTAAAACGGAGAACAGAACCCTCACGAGATCACAAAATGGTACAAGGACAAGCAAGGAGAAGCAATGGCACCACTCGAGCACCAACACCAGAACCATAAAGCTGAAGGACAGGCCAAATTCACCGATCGTGGGAGCCAAGGCGCCCCACCGTCGCCTCAACAAGACCATTGTTGCATAGAAGGGGACGAACATGATACATCCGTCTGCATATATGAATGTTAATACAAGAACACCAATGAAACACGTATTGAGGCTTTACAAAGACAACTGTTATTACGTAAACGGTAGATGTATGGATAAAATTGAGGCTTTATCTCAAAATACAGCACACTGCAAACGCAAGGTGCCCAACACAGACTCTTGCTGAGCCACAACAAACAATATATGTCTGTATAAGGTATTTGTTTGTGTTACTGTAAATATTTTTAAGGATATTATTAGTGTGTGTGTGTGTGTGTGTGTGTGTGTGTGTGTGTGTGTGTGTGTGTGTGTGTGTGTGTGTGTGTGTGTGTGTGTGTGTGTGTGTGTGTGTGTGTGTGTGTGTGTGTGTGTGTGTGTGTGTGTGTGTGTGTGTGTGTGTGTGTGTGTGTTAATATATGAAGTTATCTATATTCTAATGAGCATTCTTTCGTGATTTTTCAGTTAATATATATATATATATATATATATATATATATATATATATATATATATATATATATATATATATATATATATATATATATATATATATATATATATATATATATATATATATATATATATATATATATATATAAGTACGAAAATCTGATATAATTTCAATTTACTTAATTTTATAAATTTCCTTTACACCACCATGATCCTGTATAAAAATGATCTCAGCAGTTCTTCCGGAGACCGAGAAGGTCCTCCGCATTACATCTTAGCTTGCTATGACGCACGATGCTGCAATTTAGTATTTTTAGTTAACATACTCGTATGTCAAAAACCATCCATATCACATATTCAGACACTTCCATTAAACATATGTATAAAAACTTATAGCTTGTATTAAAATTTTCCTTATTATTTTTTTCACTAAAGTTTTAATAAATCATAACACTATCATGAAAAATTCAAAATTTGCGTGCGCGCGCATATGTGTGTGTGTGTGTGTGTATATATATATATATATATATATATATATATATATATATATATATATATATATATATATATATATATATATATATATATATATATATATATATATATATATATAAAAACGCAGTAAAAGATGAACAAGGAAAACATTGAATTCTTTTTTTTTTCTTCACTTTATTACTAGAACGCTTCACCTTCACAGAAGGCATCTTCAGGCATTACATGTTGTGGAGTAAGTGTAGAGTCCTCACTCCATCAGACGCCAGTCATGTGTTGCATCCACTGAAGTGCAGTCAACATTACGAGCCGCCCCGCAACTTGAATGAAGTCTCTTGAAAACGGTTGTTCCCTGGGCCAGGTATGTTGACAGATGACGAAGTTCTGAGATACAGTAGCGGTGAACAGGGAAACCGTCCATTGTTATTTCTTATATATATAATATATATATATATATATATATATATATATATATATATATATATATATATATATATATATATATATATATATATATATATATATATATATATATATATATATATATATATATATATATATATATATATATATATATATATATATATATATATATACCTGTTAAACCAGTTTCTGCCTAGAGCAACTAGATTGCTCAGGTAAGGAAATGGTGACTCTTGACGTATCTGTATTTTAAACCAAATTGTATCTAGCGCTACTTGTCTGCTCAGGCAAAGAAGTACTGACTTAAAAAAATGGTTAATCCACTAAGAATAACAAAACTAAGAAACGGGAAAGAGATTAATATTTATATACTCAAAGGTTGTAAAACAAAGGCGGAAAAAAAGCAAAGTAAATTTCACTTGCGAGAACCAGTAGAAATCAAGCTGTTAAAGCACAATACTGCTGGCGTGTGTAAAACTTAAACATCCATGAAAATAGACACACGGCGCACGCACAGAATATCCCGAATAAAAGCAACTGAGCCACTTTACGCTCCAATTATTTTGCCCGCCGCCCACTCGCCGGACTCCGCGCTTCCGGAAAGGAATCAAAATCAATATACCTGTGTTGTGGCGGCAGGACAAAACCCGTGAGAGAAGCGGCAGGTTGGTAGACCGACAGCCGAGAGACGCACAGAGAGAAGAGTCAGAATCCCCAAATGCCCCCAGCACACACACACACACACACACACACACACACACACACACACACACACACACACACACACACACACACACGCAAGCACACGCGCACACGCACACGCACGCGCGCACGCACGTGCGCGCACACACACACACACACACACACACACACACACACACACACACACACACACACACACAAGCGCGCGCGCGCAGACAAACACCATCCAGGCACAATGGAATCAGAACATATGTACCATAAAGCAGCAATGTTTCACTCCTGCCGGAGTTCCTACCGTTGATTTATGTTTTGTGTCTCTGTGTTCTCCTAATGAATTATGTATCCTGGGCTTTGTTAACGCTAAGATAATTTTCGCGTTCCAATTCCTGTCAATGATGGCAATGTAATGTAATGTAAATACAAATGGATGAGAGGATATATTGAGAGAGAGAGAGAGAGAGAGAGAGAGAGAGAGAGAGAGAGAGAGAGAGAGAGAGAGAGAGAGAGAGAGAGAGAGAGAGAGAGAGAGAGAGAGAGAGAGAGAGAGAGAGAGAGAGAGAGAGAGAGAGAGAGAGAGAGAGAGAGAGAGAGAGAGAGAGAGAGAGTGAGTGTGTGTGTGTGTGTGTGTGTGTGTCTCTGAGACTGGTAGAATATTAAGAAAAAAAAAAACATGGTAACGCTTCCCTTTTGCACTACACAGTAGTACTCCATGGAAGTTTGTTGTAAAGAAAACATAAAAAATCAAAAGCAACAGAACCAACCACACTGCCGCGCTGGTGACACTGGACTGTAAAACAAAATTTCTTTTAGTTCAATACACTTCAGTTATTGGCACAAGAGACATAGAGCTTCTTTAGCGCACACCTGCACACAACCCAGGATTCTACCAATTGCTCCATACGGGTCTGAAATGCCAAAATTCTGTTTTTTTATTATATATATATATATATATATATATATATATATATATATATATATATATATATATATATATATATATATATATATATATATATATATATATATATATACGAGTATATATTACTTGTTACTTTGGATTCCTATGATCACTTGTCTCCATGATCATGCTCCCTAATGTGTATTGAGATTTTTCGATTAAGCAAATATTCGGCGATATATTTTGAAATACCACATATAATTGTTTTGACAGATGTGTAATATTCCCTTTCCTCATGAGTAAAAGCAAAAGAGGAGGTTTCAAGTTTTTCCGTTGACCTCGTAACATATAAATAAATAAATAAATTTCTGTTGTGTTCGGGTAACCTTTGGTGAGACAGGAATCATGATGACGAAGATGATGGTAGTGATGATGATTTCCCAAATCCTAATGGATATTTGAAAAAAAGAAATACATGAGTAGAACGTGAGCATTTATGTTAAAAAAAAAAAAAGTAAAGATAAAATCAGGATATAAAAATGAAACGAAAAAGAATTTACTTATATCACTTACAGACTTTTCATTACCAATCATAGTAATCGTTTATACAACAATTACCTTCACCGATGTGTCCCTCATGGATCTTTGATAAATAGTCACAAAACAAATGCGTCCACCTCCCCTCAAGCCCCGGCTCCACCTCTCCTACATTCGTCCAGATCTCAGTGCTGATTCCCGTTCTTTAAAGAAGGATTAATGTATAATCCGCTAAATTATAGCCTATATCTTCACCAATATGTCAAAGTAACTCCTGAAGATTAATGGACTGGCGATCCTCCCGTGTATTGCCTGTAGGTTCCCCTTCCTCTCTTGACTGGACGGAGGGGCGGCGCGTGTCGAGGAAATATTGAACCAGCAGGGCTTGGAAGTTGGAAGGGTAGCCAGCCAAGATTAAACTTAATTGGTACAGCTGACATTGAAATAAATCCACCACTCGAGCTGGGACCACGACTCCTTGACGCTGTTCCCTGTATAGCAAGTCACAAAAAATAATTAAAATACACATAATAATATTTTTTTAGTTAAATACTATAATAAACGGCGTCGGTGGGAGATTCAATAGCCTTTGTTCGTGGCCGCAGAAATCCTCCATTACTTGGAAATAATAAACTAACACGTAAATTAATAGAAAATATGATAGAGAGAGAGAGAGAGAGAGAGAGAGAGAGAGAGAGAGAGAGAGAGAGAGAGAGAGAGAGAGAGAGAGAGAGAGAGGTTCGCGGAAAACAAACCACAACAGCTGAGCAATACGGTGAGCCGAGGGTTGAACACGTAGGAGAAAAGTTACTTGTGTCCACAGCCAGGATCCGGGACCAACACAAAGGCCGCCGAAAACACACAAAAGGGTAATCACGCACTTCGACCATTCTCCAAAGCCATTCAAGCAAACCATAGCTGTGGCCACCTGGGTCGCTTCTCTCTCCAAGTAGACATAAGACATAAACTACTGCACTGCTTTTAAGCTTTAACAACGAAGGTACAGTTATTTGTACGCAGGAGTATCTAGGAATTTATAAAGTTTTATTTTATCTATTTATTTATTTATATCCTATTGTAGTTTCAGCTTTCCATCAGTCGTCCAAGATAAAATAATTCTATTATTTACGTTTCGTCCTTGGAAGCTCCTGAATGTGTTACTTATAACAGAAAATGCACGCAAAGAGAAGAATCTATACTGATGATGCTTTGTATATGTTAACATTGGATTTCCTATTATTGCTCTCTGAATGTCCTCACGAAGACTTAAAACTTTTTTTATTTATTTTTTTTTATTTTCTTTATTTTAGCTTGTCCAGGGCTCAGTAAAATGGCGATGCTTATCCGAGGTTTAGTGACACTCGACGGGTATGTGAATGGTGTGTGCTTGTGTGGCGAATTTCCGTGGGCGTCCCCTTTTTCCCCTCTGACTAATGGCCTTCATTTGGCGAGGCCACCCCTCACCCACACGGCACCCCTCGGGGACCGCATCAGGCGTGTGTGTGCTGGTGGAGGTCGCAGTAGTGGTGGTGGTGGTGGTAGTGGTGGTGACAATGATGATGATGATGATGATGATTGGTGACGATGATGATGATGATGATGATAATAATGATGACGATAATGGATGATGGTGGTGGTGATGGTGATGATGGTGATGATGGTGATGATGATGATGGTGATGATGATGATGACAACGAAAACATCGATGACGACGACGACGACGACGACGACGACGACGATGATGATGATGATGATGATGATGATGATGATGATAAAGATGATGATGATGATGATGATGGTAAGGAAGATGCAAAAAATGATGATAATATAAATGATGATGGTGATATTGATGATGATGATGATGATGATGATGATGATGATGATGATGATGATGATGATGATAATAATAACGATGATGAGAATAATAATAATATTGATGCCTCTCCACTATAGGTAATTCCTCTTTCCTAGAGATTATCCTTCCTTTGATGCTTCATTTTCCAAACACAGGGCTTTGCATAACCAACAAAGAACACGCTAACGCTAATTCAGACAGTCGGACAAAAGCCGTGTATACAGTTTGAATGAAGGAAATCTCACATTATACGCGTCAGAAAAAAATAAATAGATAAACAATAATTACAAAAGCTTGTGTAGGTGAGTGGGTGGATGGGTACGTAGGTGTACGTAGGTGTGTAGGTGCGTTTGGGTAAATGGCTTTCATTTTAGAACCGTCATGGTCTTTCACTTCCTTCTGTCGCCAAGGTTCAGTTCAAGCATAAAACATGTCAACACTACTCTGGGCTGATAAGCACTTCATCATGGGAAATAATATTAAGTGATCTAGAAAAGTTTACATTCCTTTCAGTAACCTACATAATAAAACTTTCACGCTTGAGGAAATTTCACTTCAATAACATTCTCAAAACAATATCGAAGATCTCAGGCTTAATATTCGCGAGTGAATGTCTCAACAGTCATCTTATTCCGTGAAACCCAGATTGGTGAAACAATTTCTGTCCTTGAGATGTCATCACAGCCAGAGTGTTTGTTGGTCAGGACTATCACTAGATGCACGAGCTCAGCATTCTCTAATTCTTTTCCAAGGCATCTACCATTAATTATTTAGAAAATACAAACTTTATGAAAGTATAACTTTTACATTAGAGGAACCAATCCGCCATTGTTGCGTTCCAAGTATAGTTGTAACTGTCTTCTTATTTAATGCCATTTCTTAAAAATCTTGTGTAATTTACATTGAGTTATACATAATTGAAGAGTTATGGATGAAACCATATGTATGATGTAGTGAGTCCCTTACATATTAAAAGCAGCTCGAAAGTCCAACCCAAGTGCAAAGGGACTTTACCCTGTGCGTGCGTGCGTGCGTGTATGTGTGCGTTCATGCGTGTGTGTGTGTGTGTGTGTGTGTGTGTGTGTGTGTGTGTGTGTGTGTGTGTGTGTGTGTGTGTGTGTGTGCTACTAGTACTACTAGTACCACAATGTTTGTTCTAAGATGATAGTAATTATTATTTACAAACAAGATCACCAATGCAGGCAGTCATGGCCTAAAAAGTATCACCAAACAACTTTAGTTAACGAATCAGATGATGTTTGACAATCATAATTATGGAATTCCACAATGAAAAAAAATGCTTCGTTACACGTTCAACAAAATTTTAATAAATAAAGCCCCAAAAAAGTCCACTGAGCTGTCAGTCCCCGAACAGAGTCAAAAGCAGACGTCAAAAATTAAAGGAAAGAGTTCAATTCTAAGGAGATCAGAAGTCAGACTTTCTGTGGCTTTCCTGGGTTACTTACTGAATGGTTGGACGTCTTCAGCTCTTCAGGAAGTATTTGAGAATATTTCCTAAAAAGCTGTTTTGTTTCAACTCGTGTTTTTAACCTCCAAATCCTAGATTTACGAGATAGATTGATAGAGTTGAAAATACTTTTTTCTTCTTACAACTGATTAAAGTATGTCGTAATTGCTTTTTTTTTTAATAAATTTATAAAACTTTCCCTCTGTAAATAAGCTAGGATGAAGGAAGACCACAAAGTTGTACTGAGGTTACCCTGAAATTAATATTTCATTGAAGGAGTCACGCACGTTAATAACAGCATAAATGCAGAAATAAAACGTGAAATGCAGCTATGAAATTATTAACGAAAACGAAGAATTTAACTGAACCCATAAAAAAAAAAAATCAGCTTTATATATATCATTGGTGGACATAATGAGGTCATGAAGAATTTTCCGAGTCTGAAGAAGTACACATGACCCAACCCGCCATCGCACGACCCAGCTTGCGTTATTACTGCGTCCTATAACGTCAATCTATCATGTGAACATAATATATGAGCAGTCGCAGTTGGAGAAGAAAAAAATATTTGTATTTAACCAATAACTATAAACTATTCTTATAGACGGACTTAGCATTTCTAAGCGGGGTGCCATTTTTTTTGCACGGTACAAAGAAAACATGACTT